>NC_090758.1:47607542-47620042 GCF_036898095.1 Palaemon carinicauda
ATTGTTGAGTAGTGACATAGCCTCTGCACCATGGTCCTCTACTGGCTTGGGCCCACAATTCTATCTTATTTTTTTTCTTTTCCTCTTGTTTTACTGAAATGGTGCTATGGGCAGGCTTAATAGAAGGGACATGGATGCCTGGTGGTTTATCAATAGGTTGTCTTTCCTTTATCTGATTCTTTTTCTTCTCAAAACCATCCTTACTGTCCTCCCTTCAGTTGAAGTGGCTATCCTGGACGGTATTTAGCCTTGCATGGTGTATCGGCTCCTCCATGTTGACCAGTTTTTCCGACTTTTTTTTTCTATTGTCTATGGGTTTGATCAATCACTTTATTAATATTCATGTACATATTGTTTTTGTTATAATTCTTGTTTACTAGTTTTCAAGTATGGTGTCTCTTTTTTATTACCATTAATTCTTCTACTATCTGTAGACATTGAGCGAAATCCGGGACCATTACGTTCTAGATTTCCTCAATGTCATCTACTGTATTGCAATATTTGTGGTCTTCATGGAAATATTCAAGACCTTATAGTTGCGTCCAGAGAGTATGATACTCTTTTGTGCTCAAAAACTTTGGTTTCTAATATTAGGCACTCATATGAGCTCCTTTTAACTGGTTTTAAGAAGCCAATAATGTTGAAACGGCATGTCATCCATAGGGCCAGGGGAAGGGCGGTGTATATCAGGACTAAGTACCCTGCTTTTCATGAGTGCTGCTATGAATGTGGGTGTCATGAGATTCAGGCAATAAAAGTGTGTGGCAGGCATAACAACTTTTATTTGTGTTTGATGTACCGGAATCCAGACATGGATGATTCTATCTTTGATTGTCTTCTTACCATTATGGCTAAGATACATGAAGATGATAAAAAGGCTTCTTTTGTCTTTGTTGGTGATTTCAATACACACCATAGGAAGTGGTTAAATTCTATCTCCCCTACCGATCGCCATAGCTTAAGAGCTTCAGACTTTGCCTGTGAATAAGGCTGTGAGCAAATCATAAATGAACAAACTCGCTGGGCTGGTAATTGCTTGTACCTCGTATACATAACAAGTAGGGTTGGTTCTCCAGTCGGGACATCAGATCATGCCTTCATTTCTTTAGTAGTGAAGACTGAGCAGCCTGTCCCTGATGTATCATACTCCTGTAAAATTTATATGAAATCTGAAGCTGATTGGAATGGGATTTTGCATGATCTTATGTGCTTGAATTGGTCACAATTATATAGTAGTGTTGGTCCTGTTATCCCTTTGAATGAGAATCTAGTCAATATAGTTGATAGGCGTATCCCTTCTCGTGTGCTAAGATACCGAGTGAAGGACAAACCGTGGTTCAATAATGATTGTAGACGTGCTCATTTGGAGAAGCAGGAGGCCTATCATCTTTGGAAGGGTAATAGATCTGATTTGACCTGGAATAACTATACTCAGCCTAGAGCTTCTGCTCAGAGAATTCATGTTTCAACTGAAAAGGAATAAAATTTAACCATAAAAGAAACCCTTTCTGGTACAACTCAGGAACATAAATGGTGGTCTTCCCTTAAATCTGCACTCTTTGGTGTGGATGCAACAGTTCCTCCTTTACTTAAACCAGATGGCTCAGTCACTCATTGTCCAAAGGAAAAGACAACCCTTTTGGCTGATGTTTTTGACAGTAAACAGAGTCATAAAAAACTTGAATTTCCTCCTTCTTCTTTCCCTTTGGCTAAACTGATACATATACTGATACATGGTACTTAATCCGTGTATCCTTGTTTTATAATTGGATTGTTATCCTAAGTTGTTAACAATGAGCTCTGCTTACATCTCTGGTGTAAACATTTTGTTAGTTATTAATAAACCATTAGACAGCTAACGTCTCTTGAATACCTGCTTATCATTTTGTAGCAGAGCATCCGATCTGAATTGTTTTTTGCATCAGGAAAGTTTATACTACACACACTGCTGGTTTCCATAACCTTAAAGCATCAAGAAAAGTTTATAGTTAGTTTATTGTGGAATGCTGCAAAGTAATATGATGACGATGGAGCAGACATCCACCTTCACAACCTGGGTGTGGGGATTTTCAAGACATCTGGCAGATTCTTATTTGTTACGTTTCCCTTGTCGGATTCACCTATAAAGCATGATACTGAGACATCCCCTACATGGAATATTTGCTGAAGGAAGACTCGGGAATGACAGACGGTTAACGATCGTGAGCCCAGAGGATGAGATCTTCGTTTGGCTGAATTGCAAGTACTTTCTGTCTACTTAGGTCTAAACTTGGAGCTGTGTATTGGCGCTAGAAGCACATCATGAGGTAATGCCTGTAGTGGAAGAAACTTACCAAAGTAATGTTTTCATGGAGAAACACATGATGTTTGTAAAGCCAGTCTTTACATATAGAGGATAGCTGTGAGTAGACTATGGAGCAAATCGAATGATTTCGGAAATGTTAATATAGAATGGCACCAAAGGCCTACTTTCGGATTATTTTGTTATTCCCGTAGTTGATAACTTTTTGCAAGTGAACTTAATACTTCAAACTTAGCTGTGATCTTTCAATGTTTCATTTGTTTATAAAAAAAGGTCATGTTTTGCTTTTTTGATATTATTTAAAGTTTTACTTTGTCATTATATTAACAGACAATAAGGTATATTTGAATTCATAGTTTCTACTATTGATGTGGGAATGGATATTTTTACTGAAATCAATTATTTGCTCAGTAATGCTTGGAATGATCCTTATATGCCTGGTGGTGGTCTTTAGATAAACAGATAAGTTTTCATATGACACCACTGGATACAGAAATGATAACGACCTTACAAATGATATTGATAACCTTTTGAATTTCAGGGAAATAAATAGGGTTACCGGAGAATTTGATTTTGTGAAATATAAAACTTGTAATGGCCCTCTCTTTGGTCATATTGGTACGGAAGATGATTGTGCAAAATCGAAATCAAAGAAATTCAAGGATAAAGAAGTGTAGATTTTAATAGATCATTTCAGAAATTTGACTCGTTTAAAGTACAAGATACTGACAATAGATAACCAAACATCTCAAATTTTCTGCGATGTGTGCGAGGAAAATATGGAAAATAGACTTGATTTCATTATGCACATGGAGTCAAAACACAAGTCTAAGGTTAGTGATCACAGAGTCAACGGCTCTGCAGATTCTATTAGCTCCGGGCCAGACTTAACCGAGGTGTAGGCAGAAAAAAAAAAAATAATATTCTGATAAAGTTACTGGAAAACACTTGAAAAATTAAATCTCTCCCAACTCCAACTCAGATTACAAAAGCCAAGCTTCCGCCGATTTGGGTTGGACAACCTTTTGAGAGATTCAGAGTTAAAACTGAGAATTGGAGCAGTAATAACAAAAATAGTTAGTACAATAAATATAACGATTTAATTGAAAGCTTGAAGATGAAGAAGAAAAGGGTTGAGGAATGTGACGGCGCCGAGTAAGGGTGTGAACTCAAAGGCAGATTGGAAACGACTGAGTTGTTTATTAAGGAACACGCTTCTTTATATACAAAACCTCAAGGCAACAGGACATGACCTGTTCGAGAGACAGACAATGTTAGAGAGCAAAACGGAGACATGATCATTCAGGTTCTTTTTAGTGCGAGGGAAGAGCGCAGATACAAGCATAATATATACAAAAGGAATTATGTACAATTGTGTGACATACGGTTGGTACATGGCTCCCCCCCTAAAAATGACATACTGTATATGTTAAATAGGGTGCCCTGATCTAGAGAGGCGAACTGTAGGCGGGTCATCTGGCAGAAGAAAAGCAGGTTTTAGACGATCAATGGAGACCCAGTCTTGTTTACCCCGAATGTTGAGGAGGAATGCTTTCGGATTGCGTTGGATCACAAGGAAAGGGCCCGTGTAAGTGGGCGTTAGTGGTGGCTTGCTGGTGTCGTTGCGCAGGAAGACGTGCGTTGCAGAGTGCAAGTCCCTTGGTATGTGATGCTTCGCTGGGGGCTTGTAAGTCTGGCGGAACGGAGTAAATTTTCCCACGACGTGACGTATGCGCTGGAGATCGTCGAAGGAGGCTGTAGAAGGAAAAAATTCGGCAGGGACGACCAACGGGTCGTCATACACCATTTCGGCTGCCGAGACGTCGAGGGCGTCTTTAGGAGTGGTCCTTAGTCCAAGGAGGACCCAGGGAAGCTGAGTAAACCAGTTGCAATCCTTGCAGCGGGACATCAAAGCTGCTTTGAGGGTGCGATGAAAACGTTCAACCATTCCATTGGCAGCGGGGTTGTAGGCCGTTGTCTGATGTAGGGTGATGCCCAGGAGATTCACTAATGACGTCCATAATTGAGAGGTGAAAGTGGTTCCCCTGTCAGAAGTAATATGCTCAGGGATACCGAATCTTGAAATCCATCCAGAGAGTAAGGCAGATGTACATGATGCGGACGTTGCAGTTTCCATGGGAATGGCTTCAGGCCAACGAGTGGAGCGGTCGATGACGGTAAACAGGTAACGATGTCCTTGTGATGTGGGTAGGGGGCCTACAACGTCGACGTGAATGTGTGCGAAACGACGCTGAGGTTGAGGAAAGGTGCCCACTCCTGAATCCGTGTGTCGATGTACTTTGGAAGTTTGGCAAGAAGTACAGGCGCGGACCCAATCCTTAGCATCCTTAGAAATGCCGTGCCAAATGAACTTTGCCTTCAGCAGCTGTGCAGTAGAACGGCACGAGGGATGTGAAAGGCCGTGGATGAAATCAAACACCTGTCGGCGCATGGGAGCAGGAATCCAAGGTCGCGGTCTACCAGTACTGATGTCACAGAGGAGGGTGGTGTTGGAGTCTTCGAGGGGAAAATCCTCCCAACGGAGGGACGTGCAGGATGTCCTACAAGCTTGATACTCTGGATCCTGTCGTTGGGCTTCAGCCAGGGCGTTGTAATCCAATCCCAGTTGAACGGCAGCCAACGTGTTTCTTGACAGGGCATCGGCAACGGGAATAATTTTCCCAGGGACGTATTGGAGGGTGCAATTGTATTCAGCCACGGCGGAGAGATGTCGGCGTTGACGGGCGGACCAGGCGTCAGACTGTCGAGTGAAGGCGTGCACCAGAGGCATGTGGTCTGTGCGAATGACGAAGGGCGTACCTTCTAAGAAATGGTGAAAATGACGGACAGCCAAGTGCACCGCCAGCAATTCTCGATCGAAGGTAGAATAACCCGATTCTGCCTTGGACAGTTTTCTGCTGAAGAAGGCCAATGGGCGGGGCGAGCCTTTGACCACCTGCTCGAGTACTGCACCAATAGCGACGTCGCTGGCATCGGTGGAGAGAAGGAGAGGGGCGTGTGGGATAGGAAAAGTGAGAGCCGCAGCAGTTGATAGGGCCTTCTTTGCATTGTAGAAGGCTGCTTCTTGAAGGGGACCCCACTTCAGGTCCTTTGGCTTGCCCTTGAGGGAGGCGTAGAGGGGAGCAAGAGTGGCGGCAATGGCTGGCAGAAAACGGTGATAATAGTTGATCATGCCCAAGAATTCCTGCAGAGCTTTGACGGTCGAGGGCGTGGGGAAATTCTGAACGGCTGCTACCTTCTCAGGGAGGGGATGGACTCCTTCAGGAGTGATACGGTGCCCTAAGAACGACACTTCGTTGGCGCCAAAGGTACACTTGTTGTACCGGACTACAAGGCCGTTTTGTTGCAGGCGGTCAAGCACGATGCGCAGGTGACGGAGGTGTTCCTCTTTTGAGGAGGAGAACACAAGTATGTCGTCCACATAACATACACAGAAAGGGAGGTCCCCTAAGATGCCATCCATGAGACGTTGAAACGTTGCCCCAGCATTACGAAGGCCAAAACAGGAGTAATTGAAGGTGTATGTGCCAAACGGAGTGGTGATGGCGGTCTTGGGGATGTCTTCTGGGTTCATAGGCACCTGATAATACCCCTTCAGGAGGTCGAGCGTAGAGAAAACCTTTGCTTTGTGCAGGTAGGAGGTTACATCGGCAATGTTTGGGAGGGGGTAGTGATCCGGTTCTGTTTGCATGTTCAGGCGCCTGTAATCCCCGCACGGACGGAGGGAGCCGTCTTTCTTCAGAACGATGTGTAAGGGTGACGACCATAGGCTGGAGGCCTTTTGGCAAAGGCCCATTTTCTCCATTTCGGCGAACGTCTGTTTGGCGGCTGCCAATCGTTCCGGTGCCAGACGTCTGAATTTTGCGAAGACTGGGGGTCCCGTCGTCTTGATATGGTGATAAATACCGTGCTTGGCAGGAACCTTGGGCGTTTGGCGAAGTTCTGGGTGGAAAACTTCCGGGTACGATGTGAGGAGGTGGGCATAGGCATCCGTGGGTGCGCTGATGTGGAGAGCGAGGTTAGAGGGGGCGGGTTGAAGAGGTGTCGACAAGTACGAGTCTGCGTTGACCAATCGTCGGTGGGCGACATCGAGCAGAGGGTGGAAATGAGAGAGGAAATCCGCACCGAGGATTGGCATTGTGACGTCAGCAACGAGAAACTTCCAATTGAATTTACCGTTTCCGGACGATAATGTGAGGTTCTCGTAACCGTAGGTGGGTATCGCAGATCCGTTGGCAGCTACCAAGCGGACGTCGGCAGATGTAGACAGACTACGTTGTGCCTTGAAGAGTTTCCTTGGCAAAAGAGAACGACAAGCACCCGTGTCTACCAAAAATCGCACGCCCGTTCCTGCATCCTGTAAAAAGAAAAGATTAGAAACATGGGAGGCCACCGCCACAAGCGATGGCCTACTTACACGTTTTTTGGCCACTGACAATCTTTGGCACATTTCTTCGCGGTTGCCCCGAATCTGAAGTGGTAGTAGCAAAACTGCGGCGGATGGGAGGTAGTAAGTGGTTGTAAAAGTCGTTCGTTGGGGCGCGAGCGATTGGTGGGTGGTGGGCGGGTTTGTCGCCGCTTCGGCACGTCATGGGGTAGGCGTGTATGTCCTACGGCATTCATGTCAGCTTCGGTTGTCGTTGAATAGGCATCCTCGTCGTCAGGGGTGGAGGCGTTGATGGAGGTCTTGAAGTGACTGTCCATAAGGGCGTCGGCTTTGGTCATCAAGTCCTTTATGGGTAAACTATCGACATCGGGATGGCAGCGCGCACAGGTTCAGGTAAACGGCGTATCCAAAGGGCACGCAGTAGGATCACCTCACGAGGAGAGCCGTCTGCGGCTGGTTGAAGGCGAGCGATACTGGTCATTTCCCTGAGGGCAAGCGAAGCCCTTTGGTCCCCCAACGGTTGTTGCGAGAGCTGAAAAAGCTTTGCTATACGGGTGGCTGGCGACGGCGAGTACTGCTGCAGAAGGTATGATTTGAGGGCGTCATACGCTATTGGGGTGTCTCCTTGTTCACAAAGCCAGTCGGATATTTCTGGGAAGGTGTCCTCGGGTATCGCCGCGAGAACATAATCCGCTTTGGTGGTTGAGCGAGTCACGCCCCTGATACGAAAGTGGACTTCAGCGCGTTGAAACCAAGCACACGCTTCTCCGCGGGCGAATGGTGAAAGTTTCAATGGGGCGGCTGCAGTGCCAACCGCCGGAGTAGAGTCTGCCTCCGTCATAGTACCAACGATGGAGGGGCGAGGGAGGTGGGGGTGGAAGGCAGTGGGAGCGAGTCGACTTCCGGGGTCACCAATGTGACGGCGCCGAGTAAGGGTGTGAACTCAAAGGCAGATTGGAAACGACTGAGTTGTTTATTAAGGAACACGCTTCTTTATATACAAAACCTCAAGGCAACAGGACATGACCTGTTCGAGAGACAGACAATGTTACAGAGCAAAATGGAGACATGATCATTCAGGTTCTTTTTAGTGCGAAGGAAGAGCACAGATACAAGCAAAATATATACAAAAGGAATTATGTACAATTGTGTGACATACGGTTGGTACAGGAATATGTGATTACAGTTGTGATCGATCGTACAGCTAACAGCACTTTGAAAACAGTAAAAACTATTTTAGAGGTTTTGACCGGGAAAAAATAAATGCTTGTCTTAATTATGTATTGAGTTTATTAATGATAAAGAGAGCTCATGAAGGAGGTAAAATAACCTCGGATGAGAAGACTCGCCTTAAAGAAAATATTGAACATGGAGTAGAAAGGAAACCTCTTGATGAAGATGATGTTGCTACTAAATTGAAGATGGAGTTTAGTAAGCTGAAAATATGAAATAATAGAGATTCAACATCAGATATATCTTTAAATACGTCTATATTTTACACTGATTACAGGAGTCGCTACCAAGAGTGTTAAAAGTTTAAAGAGCTACCAAACTTTAACAGATATAGAAGATTCACTTCAAATCCTAGATTTTGGAGAACAGCATCAGGTAACTATAGAAGAGGTCCTTCTAGAACACTGTCTCGGTCATCATCAGGAACGTCATTTAGATCGGCCTCAAGAGCACGTGATAGTTCAGCAAGGAGATTTAATAGATCGTCTTCGAACTTTAAATCACAATCAGAAATGAAAGTTGATGAAAGACTAAGAAATCTTGAACAAGGCAATGAGAAATATATGAAGGAAATGAAAGAATTAAAAGAGATAATAAAGAAGGCAAATAATGTAAGATTTGTAGCTGAAGAAAGCAGGGAGATAGTAATTGATCACACTATGGAGGTTCATTTCACGAAAGAAGTTGATGAAGTGGAAGCAATGATTGTTGATACCGTGTGCCCAAAATCTCTCGTTGGAAGGAAATGGCTAGACAGGTATCTCGATATTAACGATAGAAGAAAGGAGGATTTGGAAAGTAAATCTTGTTCTTAGGATTTTAGATTTGGTGAGGGACCTGTTTTTCACAGTGCAGATATAATCAGTCTTCCAGTTGCATGGAAAGAAAAAGATTCTGAAGATGGTTTTGTAAAGATGATAGTTGCAACATATGGGATTGACGCCAAAAATATTCCTTTTTTTGTTCGGCAAAAACAAATTAAAGGAATGGAATGGTTATTAATTTACAGAAGTCAAAAAGACATCAAGCTTTGCAACTATACAAGTGTGGCACATGGACAACAAATGAGACAGTTTTCTTTATGAAAAAGGAGAAAGATGTACAAAGTTATAAACAAGTCAAAAGAATTCATGAGGTAACTAACCACAAAGGAAAAGAACAGCTAATTTGGGCATATAAAAATGCTAATCTGTTAAATGGTGAAATTAGGAATACAGTTAAAAAGGTAGTAATTAATTGTAGAGTTTGTCAGAAATTCAAAAGATCTTTGGAAGGGCCAAAAGTAGCAATTCCAAAGGTAACTGATTTTAACCAGATTGTAGCTATCGATTTGAAGCAGAATGGAAATAAGTTTAAACTTTGGATGGTTTGCTCATCCACAAGATTTATTTCAGGTGTAGTACTTTCAAATAAGCGAATGGAAACTGCATTCGATGCTTTGAATAATGGTTGGAACTAGCGGTTTGGTTTTCCTTCAATTGGTTTTTGGGCTGACAATGGAAATGAATTTCAGAATGAGGAGTTAAATGAATATACAAGTAAGTTCGGCTATAGAATAAAGTTTGGTCTACCATACTCTCCTTGGAGCAATGGCTTCAATGAAAGAAATCACCATTCTGCTAATGTTACTGTGAACAAGATGCTAGAGACAGACAAAAAGATGGATTTAAAGATGGCAGTAAATATGGCAGTATGGACATATAATACTAATGTAAATATACTTAGATATGAACCCATGAGACTGGTTATAGGGAAATCAATTACTTTTCCAGGAATCTCAACAGGTAATTTAGCTACAGAGAGTTTATTTGACAGTGAAGAGGTTTCAAAGATCATGGAGAGGCACCATGAGATAACCAAGAAATTTAGGGAAGAAGAATTTGAAAATGAGTTGATCAAAGCTTCGGAAGTGAGAAAGGGTAGTTTTAATGACATTAAATATGAAGGTGATCTCGAATTTTATCAGAAGAATAATAAAAGCTGGTGCGGTCCAGTAAAGGTATTTTGTCATAGGAACAGAGATGTTTTCATATGGGCAAACGGAGATTTAAAAAAGGTGGCAGATTGTTAAGTACAGCCGTACAGAGTCTATGCCCGTGAAGACAGTGATAAAGGGATGATTAAAAAAATAAGTAACATTACTGAGGAGAAACTTGATAAAAAGAAAGATGGAGTAAGAAATGAATGCAGAAGAAAAATGAGATCTCAATCTAGAGAGGTTGCGTTAATTGAAAAGGAAGATGAAGAGGAAAGAAACCAGAATGAAGTCAGTAATTTTATGAAAGAGAGAGAGAGGAAAAGAGCACATGTAATCATGAAAGCATTGATTATGTTGATCAAAAGGGTGATTCTATTGGTGCCTATTGGCTGAGGTCTAAGAAGGCCGAATGCTTTCACCTTGATAATACTGTATTTGTAGTGGAACTCCCATTTAAATATCATAAGATGCCGGAAGTGATTGAAGCTAAAGAAAAAGAATACAATAATCTCCAAGATTATGATTCTTTTGAGGAAGTCAAAGATTATGAACAGCAAAGAAAAGGCAATAGATGGGTAATTACAAAGAAGGAAAAACATGATGGTCAAAAGGCTGATTATAATGCCTGATTAGTCGCAAGAGGCTTCCAGGAAGAGTGCAAACGTCAAGCTGATTCTCCTACTGCTATGAAGGAAAGTGTAAAAATATTTCTAGATGAAGCAGCAAATGGGAAGTTTAATGTGCAATAAGTTGACATTAGGGCTGCTTTCCTGCAGTCTAAAACTTTGGATCGAGATGTCTTTATTGAACCTTCTAAAGATTTGACGAAAGAAGGTGTAATTAGGAAATGGAAGAATCCTTTGTATGTTCTTGATGATGCCAACAGAAAATGTTGGCTGAAAATGAGAGATATATTTAAGCAAGAAGGTTTGAGGAATGTAAGTGGTGATGAAGCATTTTATTATCCACATGATGGAAGCGATCTTATGGGGATGGTAATTACTCACGTGGATGATTTCAGCATAGCAGGAACTAAAGAATTTGTTAATGAAATCATAGAAAAAGAGCAAAGTGTTTTGACAGTTTCGAAGGTCGAAAAGGATAGCTTTAGACTCACTGGTATAGATATACAAAAGACCAGAGATAAAATTGTAATCTCGATAGAGAATTATGATAATAGTATTAAAGAGATACAAGATATTCGTAAACCTAAGCCTGATGATCAATTGACAAAGCAGGAAGATAAAGTTTATAGAAAATATGCGGGGAAGATAAGTTGGTTAGCCGCAAATAGTAGACCAGATTTGTCAATAACTGCTTTACTGATGTCAATGAAGAATAATGAAGCAGAGATAAGAGATCTTAAGAGGGTAAATCATGTCGTTAAGAGAATTCATAGCAAACCAAATAAAGTTGTGTTTTCCAGAGTTGGCAATAAAACGGATCTTGTTATTTTTGGTCTAGGGGACGCTTCTTAAAGGACTGATGATAAAAGTATTAGAGGAAATCTTATTTTATTGGGATCAAAGAATATGTATGATACTGTGTTTATCGTTTGGAAATCAAAGACAATACGAAAGGTTTGTCATTCTGCAAAGGCAGCGGAAACAAGGAATTTGTTCAAATTAGTTGATGATTCGGTATTCTTTGCTGCACAACTTGGGCAATTACTCTTTGGAAAAACTATTAAAGATTCATTGTATCTTCCTGTCAGATTATTTAGTGTCTCTAGGCCTTTACTGGAATCAATTGATAGTACAAAGCAGGTGGAGGAGCGATTGTTTCGTAATACAATAACAGATTTGAAAGAAAAGTTGGAAGATACTTCTGTTGAGTCTTATAGCAGGCTTGAAACAAAAGAGATGATCGCAGGTATTTTGACAAAGGAAGGTAAAGATAACCCAGAGGTGCATATCTTTATTGAGAAAAAATTTGTTATGCTAGAAATGAGAAGAATCTGTGTCATATGTCAATGGTGAAATTCGCATGAGAAACATTATTTGATTTGTTATCAGTTGTTCAAAATTCCATGAGGTTAAAATGTAAATAGTTAATTTGAAACCTGCATGGTCCAAGCCTTAAATGAGTACACCATGTATGAGTCCAGGAATTTTATGTTGAAGAATATCTATTTGTTACTTAAGAAGTGTATTTACTTTTGCTTTTCTAATCTATATTTGTTCCATTTCATATATTTTTTTTCTAGGGACATTTATATTTTATTATATTGTTTTCATTCTCAGTTCATATATAGATATTTTTCGATCTCATGGAATTAAAGCTCAGTTGATGGATCTTGATGCTTATGGAGGTGTTATCCCAAATGTTATTTTCCTTTGTTTTTATAAAGACTGCAGATTTCTTAGCTCCAAAGTTATCTGTTCTTTTGCGCAAGTTAGCAGGAAGAGGAAGATTTAGCACTTGTTGGAGAATTGGCAATGTTACTCCTCTATGAAAATTTGTTATCTAAAGTTTTTGAACGTCTTCTGGCAAAGCGGCCCAATAAGTTTGCTGAAGGTAATCATCTATGCCCTAGTTTGCAATTTGGTATTCGTAAAGGCCTTGGAGCATATGATGCA
>NC_090758.1:47628042-47635542 GCF_036898095.1 Palaemon carinicauda
AACTGACACCAAGCCTAGGCTCACTGCCTTTTAAGGGCCGGTCACATCTCTCTCTCTCTCTCTCTCTCTCTCTCTCTCTCTCTCTCTCTCTCTCTCCCTCACAGGCTCTCTCTCTCTCTCTCTCTCTCTCTCACAGGCTCTCTCTCTCTCTCCCTCTCGGCAGAAGAGGGAGTTCGAGGAATGTGCTGAAACTCATCATTGGCATCGAAAACAGGGTATATTGATGACACATTCTTATTGTCTGAACTCGTCATCTCATTTTCTGGCATAAAGTCACAATAACCCGGAGGTTCTTCCTCTAAAATAAATACATCCTGATATTCTTCCAAAATCTTGGCTACATAATAATGATATTGAACAGGTGTCAAACTATATCCCAACTCTTTTAATGCGCATGCGCGATCTGATGAGGTACTTTGCTAAAATGCAACGTTAAACACTAAATCAATATTCATTTCTACCCACGCAATTAGTGTATCCTCTTTAATTAACACTGGCACTGATGCAAAGTTGTGGAATAATATTCTTACCTTCCCTTCTTGGATTTGCATTATTGAGTCCTGACACACGTTATCTTCAAAGTCTACATGCAGCATAAGTACGCCCACCCCTTTTTTCACATTTCCGATACACACATACAGTTCAATCACCATTGCAACACAAGGGTCTATACACACTCCTTGTGTAAGTCGAAGGTCCCACTTATCAGTTACGTTAACAACAGGTTCTATTACGGGTGCTATTGATACGACTGTCCCTCCTATGGGTTGGATTTGATCCATCAAAGTTACAGTTAATCCCTCAGGACATGAAAGTACATTTAACCCTAATAACCAGATCGCATCTGAACCATAGATAACATCTATCCCCGAAATACCAAACTCAGGAACGACGTAGAAATCATGAATGAATCTATTGTCTCCCAATTCTAAAGGTTGTGAACAAAAACTATTTATGAGAATTTCTTTTCCCCCTAGACCTTGACATTTTAAAGGAACCTCGTTTTGCACCTGACTGACTGTAATGTGTGCTTCAACAATAAGACACATAAATACACCTGTATCTATTAAACATCTCTTAAAACCAGAGGGGAACTTAACGTTGATAACAGGTTGCTGGGGTGCTGTCATCCGTTTACTTCCTATTGGGTTGTCCTAGGTGCCGCTGGTGCCGCTGGGGTTCCTCCTTGTGCTTCCGGCGTCGACCAAGCTCCAGGCCCCGGCAGTTGTGTTGCTGGAATCCTCCATCCTGGGGATGCCTGAGTAAAACCCACCGGATGATTGGGGTAATATGATGTCGTTCCCATCGCAGGTGTCATTCCTCCTGCTGCTTGGGGTGTTGCTGTTGCTCCCGCGGTGGAGGTTCGAGCGGCATTGCATTGGCTCGCGTAGTGTCCCCGCTGTTTGCAGTTATAACAAAGCATCTTCTTCCGGGTTTTGGTCTTCGGGATTGCTCCTTGTTCCGATGATTTCTTCTGTACACTTGGATGTCTCACTGACGATGATGACGATGATAAAGGTCGCTGTTGCCGTTGTCCTTGCAGCTGGCGTGCGGCTTCCATGCTTTCTATTAAAATCCGCACGTTTTCCATCGCCCTCTCCACAGGTATGGGCTGCATCAGTGCACCCCACGCATATCCGGGTACATGCATAGCCATAACCTTCTTCAACCAGGGGTCTTTCACGGCTTCCAATGCATCATGGCCGTCCAAAAAGTCATCTAAGTCTGCTGGTATCCGCTCGAAGAAGTCGTAGTAATGTTCGCCTTCCTCCCGAACAGGAACGTAATTGAAAATATACTGATGCAAACTGGCGGCACCTAGGCCTCGTCTCCGTTGTAGGTGTACTTTTAGGTGTTCCCAAGACCTGGGCTCCATGAATTCCATGTCCCTTTTTACCCTCCTATGTGCTTTTCCTATAATTCTCTACTTTACCAAAACAATTCTCTGACGGTCTGACCAGTATCGCTCCGATATCGCTGCTTCAACAGTTGTGAGGAACTGTATCTTCAAAGATGGAGACATACTCTGACAGTGGCTGGAAACTGCTAGAGTCGCTGTGTCTTCTATTTCCTCCGAGCCTGGGTTCGAACCAATTTTCCAGTGAGGAGCTGTTTTGGTATGCTCCCTGCTGTGTTGGTCCCTCTGTGCCCTTTCTCCGTAGGCCTCCGACAGTTTCGTCGACCTCAATGTACAAATCTTCAAGTCCCTGTACACTCATTTTGTAATTTATCATTTTTTTCCACTAATCGTTGAATCAATCCCACCGCAAAGCCACCAAAATTGTCAAGTTACAGATAATTCAAACAAAATAGATTTTCCGAAAGCGGGATTAGACAGAGATTAGGCTATGATTCAACTTATTGTATTTAAGTAAAAAGTTACATAGTTTTCTTGAGCACGCTCAAGTTACTTGAAAATTCGGCAAAGCATCTTTCTTTTTACATTAATGATATGTGCTCTTTTTCATTTCAAATATCAAAATACTATTTTTGGGCGAACAATCAGCGAGGAAACAAAAGTACAGTTACATAAAATCATATTATTGTTACTCATACTTCATCTGTCTACTTCAAAAAAACAAGTATAATTTTACACAAAGTTCTTTTGGTGGTGGTCTTGAACAATGGAGTAATTACGAGCCCTGGTACCTTGACAGCGACTCTAACCGACTAACTACAGGGCATGACACACCACCGGTCGTGGCACATGGCATCCATGAGTAGATGCCACGTCTCCTAAGGGTATCGAGGTAGAAGTCCGTTTTGTCTCTAACTGGATGCTTATCCGGAAGGCCTTCGTCTTCTGGTTTTTTCTCTCCCAAGCAATTTGTAAGAACAATGAGGTGACAGAAAAAAAACCCTTTGTCTGCAGAGTGACATGGTGACAGAATCCTGTCGCCGGTGGAAGCTGAGACATCATGCATTCCCAGGCGAACTAGCAGGCAGAGGTCATTTACATGACCTCCAACAGGGGTTTCCAGCAGGGCCTACATGACACTGGTAAACACAAATCATGAAACAAAGAGAATAGGTAAAATCTAGATTCTGGTGAAGTATTTTATGGGATTTATATTTCTCCTTTCAAAGATATCTTTCTCTCTAAAATTGAACAATAAGAGGAAAAAATTCTACCGAAGTTTGAAATAGTATGTTTTCGAGTTATGAGCTTTTAGTCATCGGAAAATTATTAACTATTGACGGGCAATAATATGGCTACTTACATTCTACTCTCTAACTCAGATTTTATCCTGAAAAGAAAAAAAAATCAACATGTTTGGCAGCAAAGGTCTTAAATGAAAAGGTCAAATTACTTTAAACCAAAGGAACCATGCAATGAAAATCCATATTTCACACAATGTAAAGAACAACATCTTAGTTATCCACACAGCAACAGAATCAATAATATATTTTTATTTTTAGAAAAGAAAACTTAATCTTACTCGAAGCTTTAACACTGGAAAAATTTTTACTAGACTATTTCTCCATTTCACTTTAACACTCCATAAAGAAAACGGAATTACAAATTCGTTACTCTACACATAATCCTACAACATAATCGTTAATCATAAAACTACATATTTTTTACCCCATTGCTTAACTTATGTGTGGGTTGATAGTTGTCGTTCTAAAGTTGCTGTCTGGAACCTCTTCAAATTTCCGGGATTGTTCTTGGCCTTCGTGTACGTTCTGTGTTTGTCAGAGTGCCCGCAGCTGTTGATTCAATGATGAAGTCCTCCATTGTTAGTGCATTTACGAGCACCCAATCTGGTGATGATGAACGTCTCACGGAACCCAATAGATGGGTCTCGGCCTGTCACCTCGAATGGTGAATTTCAATGTTGTTGCTCCCGCGATGGCAAACTGAACAAACCAGCCATTTTAGAGGCCTATGGGGACGTACAATGTTCGTTCTCCACAGGAACATTGTCTTGCCGTTCTCACGGGGACGGGTGAGCTTCCTTAAAAATGTTTCCTCCCCTGGACGTCGTCATTTCTGAGCTGCTCATCTCGGCGGAAAGGCACTAAGGCCTCTTACCTAATGGTCCTCCGTGGGTAACTAGTGCACGCCACCCCTCCTAGCTGCTACAATTCTCTACATCATTGTCAGGATTTTCTTCTTAATTTTTCTAAGGACTTCCACTAGTCCTTTATCTTCTTTCATTATGCTTTTTAACTGACTTTCCTTCCGAGTTTTTCCTTTCCTCTTTTCCCTAGATGTCTATTTATTGCTTCTTGTTTGTTATTATAGTTTCTTATTTCATCATTGTTCTTGTCTCAAGTCAGTTTTCAGTAGATGTGACACTTGGTCTCTTGCTCATTATTACACTTATTTTTAATGCTCTTTATCCAACCGTAAGGCCAACAGTTTGTCACTATGTGTGGAAATTAAATAATGAATGATGAGAGGCGGGGAAATAGAAGACCTTTACATCATAAGAGGATTTATTGTTTAGGTTAATTTTCCTAGAACCATGAGCAGAAATATTCTTAAAAGTGAATATCTGATTCAAGTACATCTTCAACAAAACTCTATATATAAGTCTCTCGCTGACTTTTAGATTACTAGAACAGTTTATTGAAAAATGATCATAATGTAAAATAACAATGATTCACAGGTAAATTACAGACACACCCAGGGAGAATGTACTTAGAGGGGATAGGGTCATTATAAAATTATTTAGTAATAGAGTGGGTATTTGTTTAAAAGAGCACGCTCTCCATTTTCTCCAAAATTATGTAGTCCTGCAGCTCTTCTCATCTTGTACAGTAATTCGGAGGTTCTTTAAATGCTGGGAAAGCAAGAAATAGCAAGATATGTAACACAATGGGGAGAGGGGGAGGGGTTGTTTGAGGAGGTACTAAACGACCTGGAACCGAAATCGTCAACATAGTCCTTCAAAGAGAAGTTGGTGACATCAGCAGACATTTAATATGTTTTGGAGGCCCATAGAGGTGTTACGCAAGGAAGGGCAGGTGCCAACATGTGTACAGAACTGTGTACCATTTTTCTGGGGTGTTTTTCTTAGTAACGTAACGTAATGACAATTAAGGGCTCTCATGTAATCTTAAGAGAATATTGTCTGTGTAAAACAATCAACTCGGCTATTATTTGTGCATGAACCAACCACCACATTCGTGTTTTCCTAAGTTGATTAAACCCAAGTACGACCCAGATCGGGTCATATTAAATGGTGTCAGGCGTGGGGTAGAAATAGATTAACGTCTGTGCTAAGGGATTTTATCCGATGTGCGATTATTGAAAAAGTGGAAACAAAAGATATTAATAATAATGGTTAACACGAGAAGTTTGACGTCGAGTGCCAGTAACGGAGAGAGGGGTGAAATGAATCCCATAGGATTTGTCGACTCAGTACTCGGTGAACAGAATTTATAAAAGAAAAGAAAAGAAATACCGTTACAATGTACAAGCGTGTGTGATACATGTGCGAAGTAATGTATGTCACATTACTATGATTTTAGTAGGTTATCACATATCTATCAACTGCATGGTTTTATTAGATTGTAACACCAGCAATAAGATAGAAGAATCCTGCATCTAGCCTTCCCTCACCAAGGTTAAAAAGTCCAAACAACTGTTGAAGACAACTACGTTCAGGGATTTATCTAACATTTACGGCAGGTTTTGCTATCTATGTTTAAGATAATTCATTCGTAAAAATGCTAGACAAAGCCCAATTCAAGGTGTGCTACCCTAGCCATTGTTATAATTTTTTTTCTTTCCATAACTTTAAACTAACCCATTATTCAAATTGATTAGTGACAACGAATGACTCAAAAAATTAAAAAGCTACAACATTCAACAGTCTTACTACAGTTATGGAATAGGATATATTTTTGGGTAAGCTATAATAATAATAATAATAATAATAATAATAATAATAATAATAATAATAATAATAATAATAATAATAATAATAATAATAATAATAACTGGAGAACATTAGAATAACTGAAGCACTTTTTAGAAAGAAGTCCACACACAATCTACAAATAATAAGTCCTTAAGTATATTGAAACAATAGAAAGATTGGATATAGCATAGTATTAATTATAGGCCTACAAAGGGAACTAAACTACACTTTTTAACCAAGTAGCTAGCATTTTACTGTCAAGGTTGCCTAGGAAGCTCACGTAATCACAACTTTTCAGGCTTGGATGAAATCTAGCATGGTATCTGGCTAGCTAGTACCCTACATTTTTATTTTACTTTTTCCTAAAAATCGTACAGTGACTTCTAGGTCAATGTCGAGGTCATTCATAATGCACAGTTTATGTTGCCCCATGATCCTCTACATATTCACCAAATTTGGTTCAATTCGGCCTAGTAGTTTCTGGTTTAGCGTCTTTGGCCATGTGACAGCCTCTTTTGATGTTATGATATCTCAAAAACTACGAAATAGAACTAGCTCTGACTTGCGTCTGCACTAGACCATGGACCATGGTATCTTCAGCAAAAATATGAATGAAACTGATGCAGTGGTCTTAGAGATTCCGAAGACCAGTCTTTTTATTTTAATTTCTTCATATATTGTGGCGCTGCATAAACCTGCACAATATTCTTGATTTATGCTTCCACTATATGGCTAATAATGCTGCTTAAGTTTAAAAGCAAACGCTTCAAAATTGTAGGAGTTATTAAGGGTAAAAAACCGGACGAGAATAATAATAGCAATATGAGTAATAACAACAGAACCCCACTTGTGTTGAGTTCTAATAATTCCATTCAAGTACCTTGACTATCCTCTTTACGGAATACCCGATGGCAAATAAAGTATCAATGTTCAGAATTTGTTCTGCCTTTATCGGATAATTTAACATCACTGGTAAATGTTAAGTACTCCACACTACCAGGAATATGCTCAGTAAGGTAATACCATGGCACTTCTAGGATTTTTTGTAGCAGTCTTGGAATATATGACTTTACCAGAAATTATGATTGTACCACAGTACTTGGCCTATACTTAGCATGCAGGATTATAGTTACATCCAGCCTGGATTGTCTGGGGGTTTTCTTAGTTTTATCTGAACATGTAGGATCAGCAGTACATTACAGTAATTTGACTGTACTCTGCTTGAAGGAACCGTAAGCACTACTAGGGAGATTTTCCTAGAATTTTACTGGCCTTATCCTAACTTGTAACATAACAAGGATTATCAATTAAAATTCAATGGCATGGCCATACTACGTATGCAGGTGACATGGGTACTTGCAGCAGCGTTTTCTATGAGTTTTTTTCTTTCTTTACTGAGAATGTTGATTAAACAGCAGTACATGTACCTTTGCTATAAGGGCTTCATGTACAAACATCACCAGAAATACAAGAAGGCTTTGATGGAAATTATTAAGAACAATGTTATAGCCCCAGAAGTAGAAACTGAAAGCAACTTTATCATTTATCATCAAACAATGGGGACCAGATCCCTCATTATGAAGAACAACACGGCCCCTCCAGCGCAGGACTTTCTGAAGAAGTCATG
>NC_090758.1:47648042-47663042 GCF_036898095.1 Palaemon carinicauda
ATGCACAAAGCTAGGCTCTTCCAGGTACACATCAAACAAACAAACACGGGCGGCAGGCGCGAAAAGTGCATACACAGGTTCACACAACACATGTGCTTTCCCTATCCTACACCTATCTAAATTAGGCAAAGTCACAGCCCAATGTCCCTATGGTTCACAGCAAAATATGGCAGATCAACCGATACCCGAGTTGCGAATTCCTCTGTTACGGTCTGTGTCCACATTGACTTTACTTCAAACAAACGAAAATCTGAATCCTCATTCTTAACAGGTATCTCTACGGAAAAATAAAACTTGCCCTTTAACTTAGTAACAGTCACGGATGACATTCTATAGAACTCCGCTAAATTATTCTCTACAGGAAGAATAAACATTGGCACCGCCTCATGAATTTTCTTAATTATTCTCAAAAATTCCCTGGGGGGTAGAATGTCGGATGTGATTTCCCCCATGTTTGCCACTTGTTGAATCTGGCTTGCCACGTTTTCTAAGTATAGAGTGAGCTCACTAGCTACAAAAGCTAATTGTTTAGTGCTTTCTACATAAATCATATCTCTTTGGATTTGTTCTAATTTATCCCCAAAATCATTAATCCTCCTCTCTAAAACGCTTAGTGCCTCCTGCCCTTAAGCTACAGCCATAAAAACTGTCTTTAATTTCTCATGTAAGATACGGGTATGAGATATTACTTTATTTTTCATGACGTGCGTATTTTTCTCTTCCGTGGTTAAAGCGGTCTCTAACTGATCGAGTTCCGACCGGGTAATTAGACCAGTCCAATCTCCAATCAATTCGCCAATCCAATTAGCTGCACGTTTCTTTCTATCCCCTTTTGAAACCATGAAGTCTTCGAAGGTATCCAATGAATTACTAAGGGCTCATTTTACGTTTTCAAGAATCGCTCGCAGTTTAAACATGGCGACTTCTTTAACCAGTTTCAATTGACCCACTAACTTTCTAATCTGACCCAGAATCGTAACTAGTGAACTCGCAACTTTCATGGGATCATAACTAATTAACAAGACATGTACGTCAGACGTGAAAGACAACCTAAATCTCTCATCAAAGACAACGCCTTTACGTACTCTCACTTCAATGTTCACACAGATGCAAGCAGTTAGCAAACACACTGCCGCAAAATGTCGGACACTTCCCATGGCTAATTAGTTAACCTAAGCCTATCGCTAAAACCTGGCTAACTGACACCAAGCTTAGGCTCACTGCCTTTTAAGGGCCGGTCACCTCTCTCTCTCTCTCTCTTCTCTCTCTCTCTCTCTCTCTCTCTCTCTCTCTCTCTCTCTCTCTCTCTCTCCTCTCGGCAGAAGAGGGAGTTCGAGGAATGTGCTGAAACTCATCATTGGCATCCAAAACAGGGCATATTGATGACACATTCTTATTGTCTGAACTCGTCATCTCATTTTCTGGCAAGATCTTGACGATCGAGGCGTGAACCTCATATACATTACCTCTGGCTATGCTCTTCACAGTTATTTTATTGTGGTTAGTAAGGATCACTCTAAACGGACCAATAAAAGCTAATTCGAACCTATGCTCTCTACCCTGAAACAGTTTTATATGCACACGATCACCAATCTGAATCTCGTGTGATTTCTTTTTAAATCTCCTGTTGTAACTACGAATGTTCCTCTCCTGGGCTCTCTTTAAAAACTTATTTGTAACTTCAAAAGCCCTCTTATTTACGTTGGCAACATAAGAGCGAAAATCTTCTATATTATACACAGGTAGTTTCTCCTTTTTCGTGAAAACATCACACGGCAAATTTGGATCTTGACAGAAAACCAAATAATAAGGTGTATCTCCAACACTCTCATTATATCCTGTGTTTAAGGCAAACTAAGTTGTAGACAACATATCTGACCAGATACTCGAGTTATCTGCTGCTAGGTATTTAAGAATACTAATTAGGACCCAATTTTTAGACTCTATCATCCCATTTCAACCAGGCCTATATGCAAGAATGGGGGAATGCTTGGAGCCATACAATTCAGATATTCGACTGAATACTCCATACACAAATTCGGTTCCGTGATCTGACAAAATTTATTTAGGAGTACCGAACAGTTCAATGAAAGCTCTAAGCGCTCTAGTGACTTCCTGGGCAGACTTGTCAATCAAAGGTTGCACGAATATATATCTAGTTTGCACATCTACTAGCACAAAAATATACTCATGTCCTGCGTAAGATACAGGCAAGGGGCCTATCAAATCAAGGTGTACACGTTGCCATTTCTCTTTAACTAAAAGCCAGACTCAAGCGGGAGGTACATTTAATCTATGTGATCGGAACAAGTGACAAAGGTGACACGCATCTATATAATCCTTTATCATCTTTTTCATGCCTTTCCAAAAAAAATTATCAGCGGCCTTTCTAAGGATATTCGCCACGCCCACGTGACCGGATACTGGCGATTAATGCGATAAGGCCATAGCGTTCCATATGAAAGGAGTGGGTAGTACAGTTCGATGAATCAACTCTTTTCGTCTCAAATCAGTAACATACAAAACATCGTCTTCTATTACATATCTATTAGATGGAAGCAAAATGTGAGTAGGGAATTCTTCTGTTTCTCCCCTAATGTAAGCCTTAACTAGTCCCCATACAATATCTTAATTCTGGGCCTTTATTAACTGTTTTATCTCCCAATCACAATCATCCTCACGGACGTTGTAAGCTTCAAGGACAGATTCATTCATACGCTAGGCATTTACTTCATTCATTCCTCCACTGAGCCTAACAAACACACGCTCACACTCCGTCCTATCAGCTGAGTTCTCTCCCAGCTAGGAGGGGTCATTGAGTGCCATCAACTTGCGTTCCCGCGCAGCCCGTGACATACTCATCGACCTTGTTATAGCGGCCACAGAACGAGATAAGGCATCCTCTACTACATTATTGCGTCCTGGTGTATATTCAAAGCCAACGATGTCGAACTCCAACAATGCTTCCAATCATCTAGCCTGACGACTTGATAGATATGACTTCTTAAAAATGTACGTTAGGGGTTAATGATCAGGCCTGATACAAATTTTATGTACCAACAGAAAATAATGATTTGTTTTTAACACCCACTTAATGGCCAATGCCTCTTTATCTAACACTGAATAACGGGTTTCCAGCCCCTTCAACGCTCATGAAGCGAAAGCTACTGGACGGAGAATTCTGTCATCATCTATCTGTTCTATAACTCCGAAAATGGCAACATCGCTAGCATCGCATGTCATGTAGAACTCCCGATCAAATTTAGGGAAGCCGAAGAATCTATCTTCAGACAAAACTTGTTTCAACTTTGAAACGCATCTTTCGTGTTCTTGAGTCCATTCAAAATTTTCTGTTTTTCTAAGTTTATGTAAGGGTCGCGAGATTTTTCCGAAGTCTTTAATGAAACGGCTGTAATAAGATGCTAACCCTAAAAATAACTAAGTTGCTTAGGGTGAGAGGCTGCGGAAATGTTTGAATAGCTTCTATTATTATCCGCCATCGGGCTTACGCCCTTGTTAGTTAACATGTGACCTAGAAACTGAACCTCTGGCTGGAACAGCTGACACTTTGCTAGGTTGACCTTCAAATTATGATGTCTCAACGCCTCAAGGACTTTAACAAAATTAGTCACATGTTCTTCTACAGTATTCCCCAAAATTATTATGTCATCAAGGTAGATTAACACTGCATTGCCTACCAATCCAGAAAATACGCTCAACATTACGCGTGAAAAATGCGCTGGGCGCATTCTTTAATCCAAATGGCAAAGTATAATGGAGTACAATGAGTCACCAGCAACAAATGTGGTTTTCTCCCTACTCTTGGGATCGAGTGCTATTTGATGATACCCAGACTTAAGATCTAACGTCAAAAAGAACATGTTATTCCTGACTTTACACTAGACTTTTTTTCTACTACTTCTATAGGAGATCGCCAGGGGGAATCAGAGACCGAGATTATTCCATTCTCATTCATCTCTGTTAACTGGCTATTTACTTCAGCCTGATATGCAAAAGGTACTCTATAAGGGTATGTTACAACTGGCGACTGTCTCCCGTATCTATACTGAAGGGCATAAAGTCACAATAACCCGGAGGTTCTTCCTCTAAAATAAATACATCCTGATATTCTTCCAAAATCTTGGCTACATAATAATGATATTGAACAGGTGTCAAACTATATCCCAACTCTTTTAATGCGCATGCGCGATCTGATGAGGTACTTTGCTAAAATGCGGCGTTAAACACTAAATCAATATTCAATTTCTACCCACGCAATTAGCGTATCCTCTTTAATTAACACTGGCACTGATGCAAAGTTGTGAAATAATATTCTTACCTTCCCTTCTTGGATTTGCATTATTGAGTCCTGACACACGTTATCTTCAAAGTCTACATGCAGCATAAGTACGCCCACCCCTTCTTTCAAATTTCTGATACACGCATACAGTTCAATCACCATTGCAACACAAGGGTCTATACACACTCCTTGTGTAAGTCGAAGGTCCCACTTATCAGTTACGTTAACAACAGGTTCTATTACGGGTGCTATTGATACGACTGTCCCTCCTATGGGTTGGATTTGATCCCTCAAAGTTACAGTTAATCCCTCAGGACATGAAAGTACATTTAACCCTAATAACCAGATCGCATCTGAACCATAGATAACATCTATCCCCGAAATACCAAACTCAGGAACGACGTAGAAATCATGAATGAATTTCTCGTCTCCCAATTCTAAAGGTTGTGAATAAAAACTATTTATGAGAATTTCTTTTCCCCCTAGACCTTGACATTTTAAAGGAACCTCGTTTTGCACCTGACTGACTGTAATGTGTGCTTCCACAATAAGAGACATAAATACACCTGTATCTATTAAACATCTCTTAAAACCAGAAGGGAACTTAACGTTGATAACAGGTCGCTGGGGTGCTGTCATCCGTTTACTTCCTATTGGGTTGTCCTAGGTGCCGCTGGCGCCGCTGGGGTTCCTCCTTGTGCTTGCGGCGTCGACCAAGCTCCAGGCCCCGCCAGTTGTGTTGCTGGGGTCCTCCATCCTGGGGATGCCTGAGTAAAACCCACCGGATGATTGGGGTAATATGATGTCGTTCCCATCGTAGGTGTCATTCCTCCTGCTGCTTGGGGCGTTGCTGTTGCTCCCGCGGTGGAGGTTCGAGCGGCATTGCATTGGCTCGCGTAGTGTCCTCGCTGTTTGCAGTTATAACAATGCATCTTCTTCCGGGTTTTGGTCTTCGGGATTGCTCCTTGTTCCGACGATTTCTTCTGTCCACTCGGATGGCTCACTGACGATGATGACGATGATAAAGGTCGCTGTTGCCGTTGTCCTTGCAGCTGGCGTGCGGCTTCCATGCTTTCTATAAAAATCCGCACGTTTTCCATCGCCCTCTCCACAGGTATGGGCTGCATCAGTGCACCCCACGCATATCCGGGTACATGCATAGCCATAACCTTCTTCAACCAGGGGTCTTTCACGACTTCCAATGCATCATGGCCGTCCAAAAAGTCATCTAAGTCTGCTGGTATCAGCTCGAAGAAGTCGTAGTAATGTTCGCCTTCCTCCCGAACAGGAACGTAATTGCAAATATACTGATGCAAACTGGCAGCACCTAGGCCTAGTCTCCGTTGTAGGTGTACTTTTAGGTGTTTCCAAGACCTGGGCTCCATGAATTCCATGTCCCTTTTTACCCTCCTATGTGCTTTTCCTATAATTCTCTACTTTACCAAAACAATTCTCTGACGGTCTGACCAGTATCGCTCCGATATCACTGCTTCAACAGATGTGAGCAACTGTATCTTCAAAGATGGAGACATACTCTGACAGTGGCTCGAAACCGCTAGAGTCGCTGTGTCTTCCATTTCCTCCGAGCTTGGGTTCGAACCAATTTTCCAGTGAAGAGCTGTTTTGGTATGCTCCCTGCTGTGTTGGTCCCTCTGTGCCCTTTCTCCGTAGGCCTCCGACAGTTTCGTCGACCTCAGTGTACAAATCTTCAAATCCCTGTACACTCATTTTGTAATTTATCATTTTTTTCCACTAATCGTTGAATCAATCCCACCGCAAAGCCACCAAAATTGTCAACTTACAGATAATTCAAACAAAATAGATTTTCCGAGAGCGGGATTAGACAGAGATTAGGCTATGATTCAACTTATTGTATTTAAGTAAAAAGTTACATAGTTTTCTTGAGCACGCTTAAGTTACTTGAAAATACGGCAAAGCGTCTTTCTTTTTACATTAATGATATGTGCTCTTTTACATTTCAAATATCAAAATACTATTTTTGGGCGAACAATCAGCGAGGAAACAAAAGTACAGTTATATAAAATCATATTATTGTTACTCATACTTCATCTGTCTACTTAAAAAAAAACAAGTATAATTTTACACAAAGTTCTTTTGGTGGTGGTCTTGAACAATGGAGTAATTACGAGCCCTGGTACCTTGACAGCGACTCTAACCGACTAACTACAGGGCATGACACACCACCGGTCGTGGCACATGGCATCCATGAGTAGATGCCACGTCTCCTAAGGGTATCGAGGTAGAAGTCCGTTTTGTCTCTAACTGGATGCTTATCCGGAAGGCCTTCGTCTTCTGGTTTTTTCTCTCCCAAGCTATTTGTAAGAACAATGAGGTGACAGAAAAAAACCCTTTGTCTGCAGATTGACACGGTGACAGAATCCTGTCGCCGGTGGAAGCTGAGACAGCATGCATTCCCAGGCGAACCAGCAGGCAGAGGTCATTTACATGACCTCCAACAGGGGTTTCAAGCAGGGCCTACATGACACTGGTAAACACAAATCATGAAACAAAGGGAATAGGTAAAATCTAGTATCTGGTGAAATATTTCATGGGATTTATATTTCTCCTTTCAATGATATCTTATAATCTTTCTCTCTAAAATTGAACAATAAGAGGAAAAAATTCTACCGAAGTTTTAAATAGTATGTTTTCGAGTTATGAGCTTTTAGTCATCGGACAATTATTAACTATTGACGGGCAATAATATGGCTACTCACATTTTACTCTCTAACTCAAATTTTATCCTGAAAAGAAACAAAAATCAATATGTCTGGCAGCAAAGGTCTTAAATGACAATGTCAAATTACTTTAAACCAAAGGAACCATGCAATGAAAATTCATACAGTGTAAAGAACAACATCTTAGTTATCCACACAGCAACAGAATTAATGATATATTTTTATTTTAAGAAAAGAAAAATCAATCTCTACTTGAAGCTTTAACACTGGAAAAAATTTTACTCGACTAGTTCTTCATTTCACTTTAACACTCCATGAGGAAAACGGAATTACAAATTCGTTACTCTACACATAATCCTACAACATAATCTTTAATCATAAAACTACATATTTTTTTACCCCATTGCTTAACTTATGTGTGGGTTGATAGAAGTTCTACAGTTCCTGTCTGGAACCTCTTCAAATTTCTGGGATTGTCCTTGGCCTCCTTGGGCGTTCTGTGTTTGTCAGAGCACCCACAGCTGTTGATTCGACGATGAAGTCCTCCATTGTTAGAGCATTTACGAGCACCCAATCTGGTGATGATGAACGTCTAACGTAACCCAATAGATGGGTCTCGGCCTGTTATCTTGAATGATGAATTTCGATGTTGTTGCTCCCGCGATGGTAAACTGAACAAACCGGCCATTTTAGATGTCTATGTGAACGTACAATCTTCGTTCCCCAAAGGAACATTGTCTTGCCGCTCTCACGGGGACGGGTGTGCTTCCTTAAAAATGTTTCCTCCCCTGGGCGTCGACATTTCTGAGCTGCTCATCTCGGCGGAAAGGCACTAAGGCCTCTTACCTAATGGTCCTCCGTGGGTAACTAGTGCACGCCACCCCTCCTAGCTGCTACTATTCCCTACATCATTGTCAGGATTTTCTTCCTAATTTTTCTAAGGATATCCACTAGTCCTTTATCTTCTTTCGTTATACTTTTTAACTGACTTTCCTTTCGAGTTTTTCCTTTCCTCTTCTCCCTAGAAGTCTATTTATTGCTTCTTGTGTGTTATTCTAGTTTCTTATTTCATCATTGTTCATGTCTTAAATCAGTTTTCAGTAGATATGACATTTGGTCTCTTGCTCATTATTACACTTATTTTTAATGCTCTTTATCCAACCGTAAGGCCAACAATTTGTCACTATGTGTGGCAATTAAATAATGAATGATGAGAGGCGGGGAAATAGACGACCTTTAAATCATAAGAGGATTTATTGTTTAGGTTAATTTTCCCAGAACCATGAGCAGAAATATTCTTAAAAGTGAATATTTGATCAAGTACATCTTCAACAAAACTCTGAATATAAGTCTCTCGCTGACTTTTAGATTACTGGAACAGTTTATTGTAAAATGATCATAATGGAAAATAACAATGATTCACAGGTAAATTACAGACACACCCAGGGAGAATGTACCTAGAGGGGACACGGTCATTATAAAATTATTTAGTAATGGAGTGGGTATTTGTTTAAAAGAGCACGCTTTCTATTTCTCCAAAATTATGCAGTCCTGCATCTCTTCTCATCTTGTACAGTAATTAGGAGGTTCTTTAAATGGTGGGAAAGCAAGAAATAGCAAGATTTGTAACACAATGGGGGGAGGGGGAGGGGTTGTTTGAGGAGGTACTAAACGACCTGGAACCGACATCGTCAACATAGTCAATCAAAGAGAAGTTGGTGACATCAGCAGACATTTAGTATGTTTTGAGGGCACATAGAGGTGTCACGCAAGGAAGGGCGGGTGCCAACATGTGTACAGAACTGTGTACCATTTATCTGGTTTTTTTTCTTGGTAATGTAAAGTAATGACAATTAAGGGCTCCCATGTAATCTTAAGAGAATATTGTCTGTGTAAAACAATCAACTCGGCTATTATTTGTGCATGAACCACCCACCACATTCGTGTTTTCCTAAGTTGATTGAACGCCAATACGACCTAGATCGGGTCATATTAAATGGTGTCAGGTGTGAGGTAGAAATAGATTAACGTCTGTGCTAAGGGATTTTAGCCGATGTGCAATTATTGAAAAAGTGGAAACAAAAGATATTAATAATAATGGTTAACACGAGAAGTTCGATGTTGAGTGCCAAGTGACGGACAGAGAGGTGAAATGAATCCCCTAGGTATTGTCGACTCAGTACTCGGTGAACAGAATTTTGAAATGAGCCCACCATCACTCCTACAAGAAATCAGGCGTGAACTAGCGGAATTACGCAAAGATGTGCAAAAACGTCAGAACAGGGGAAGTCACATTACAATCTCAACCCGGTCGGGAAGTGTCATGGACACCACCATGACAGATGTGACCTAAAAGGCAGAAGTGGTAAATAAACTCAAAGTTTTACTAAGACCTGTTCCTGAACTTGATAATATACAGTCTGTAGAGGGATTCTTGCCGATCGAATCATTTTTGACAACCATCGAAAAGGCTACCCTTGTTGTTTTGACACTCAGCTGATTGCCCAAACCACACAAAAGATGACCGGGGCCGCGGCTTCGCTTTTAGATGGATTGGATCATGATATTAGAAAATGGGAGTCGTTACGGAAGGGACTCCAGAAACACTTCGCTCTCCATAAAGAAAAGAAAAACAAGGATTGTGGGCAGCTTATAGCCCGGACTTGCTGGTTGGAGTGAGCATCGCCGTATATGTCAACCTTATAACTAGAGATTTCTATAGCTTGGCACCTGAAGCAGAGAAGACACCAGAAGAAAAAGATGCATTCTGTCGAAGATTGTTAATGAAGGCTCTCCCCGAAACTGTAGCCGTACTCGCGTTCAAGTCTGGGAAACCCTTTGAAGTTGCCATCCCTACCGCACAGATAATGGTCAACCAGAGACGATTTGGACAGGTAGGCGGAGGGATGAACGCTCTCCCCCCACCCATCATGGTAGAAGCCCAACCTTCAATGCAGCCCGGCACCCAGCCAGCTTTGAAAACCTCTAAAAGATGGGTTGCATGTAGCAGAGGACCTCGGAGAGAAAGAGGTCTGAGAGGTAGGAATGTGGTGGCTGGGGGTTGTTGGAAATGTGGTGGGAGGTGGCCGCTCCAGGCTGCATGCCCCTCCGATGATCAGCGGCGGGGTTTTGGATGCCATGCCATAGACCATCTCCTGAACAGCTGTCCAAATAACAATGTCGACATAAGAAACCACCTCCCCTGCACCAACAAGAGGAAGGGGAAGACGACATGGGAAGGGGACCAAGTATCCTTCGGACCGTCCGTCAGACCCACTAGAACTGGGGACAGAAGTGCCAAGGAGTCAGCCGGCACGCCCCGGCCCAGCATTGGGGGACGCCAGTCAATACCCCAGTCAGCAGTAAGGGATACGCCCTAGTCAGTGAGCGTGGTTTCCCAGAGAGTGCCTGAGGGGGTTCGGGAGGTAGAGCAGCCGCCTCTCCCCACCGCTCCCACACATGAGAGTAGGAATGCTGTCCCCGTTCATGGAATAGATTTAGGATAGCGTATGCAATGCACTCTGCTTGATTCCGGGGCCCAGCGTATCCCTCATAGAAGAGCATCTGGAGACTGATGCTTTCCATACATCGAAGGGGTGCCTGGTGTTGAACACGGCTATTGGTCACAAACTAAAGACCCGACGTATCGTCAGACAATGATTCAACCTTCAGGGTCAAGAAGTGACCAATGCCTTCTATGTCATCCCGACATCAAATATTGGGGATATTTCCATTATCCTCGGGATTGATTTCATCAAGGAAAAGCAAGTGACTATACGGGGGCCTGATGGGGAGGGGTTAGAAGTGAGGTGGAAAGTGGGACCAGGGGGAAGAGACAGAGATACCCTTTATAGGTGAAACACGACCTCGAGTTATGGTCGCCCTCGCTGGGATAGCAAAGGCGTTTCCTGCCGGGCCAGAGACAGGTGAATCAATTCTTCCTCCACCCTTTACTCCCTATAAGTGGCCCCCGCACAGGAAATGTGAAAAGGCGACCTAGCGTACGTAAAACCACATCAATAGTGGGGGGATTTCATGTCTCCAGGAGTCACCACCATCACCGAAGGAAAGCTTGAAACTCCCTTTATAAATGTAAGTACCCAGTGTTTCCACTTAGACACTGAGTCAGTCTGCGACTATGAGTTATGTTCGATTGTGACAGCCGAACGGACACTGGCGTCCTCGTACTTCCTTGGTCAAGGTTCCAGTGGTGATAGGCTGAGAAAGCTCCGTCAAACAGCTGTTGGAGGACCCCAATTAATTATCACAAAAGACTGGGAAATATTGTAGGGGGTTTTGTGGACTTAATAGCAGTTGGAGATGAACCCCTGAGAGAATTACTAAGTTTCCATTTAACATCGAGACTGGCAGTCACTCGTCAATTCGTTTAAAACCTTATAGGAATCCCGTCTGTCATGTAGAGGCAATTGGAAGAGAGATTAATGAATTACAAGAGCAAGGCATGATTCGAGAAAGTGAGTCCCCTCAGCCTCTCCAATTGTGATGGTTCGTAAGAAGGATGCCTTTACTATATTATTCATAATTGACGTATATGTCATCAGAACAACCTATTTTAGGGTTTACTATGGAAATGCCCTAAGAGATGGATCTTTGAATCTACATCTTGAGTCTGGAAATGTTAAAAGGTTCTTAAATTCGATTATGTAAAATATAAATTTTTACACATACGCCGTTTCTTAATAAATCCCCAATTGTGGACATATAGCATCAGCCCTATCTTCTGATTCACCCAATCACAAGCTACCACGTCTTCAATACTTGGATCGGGGGGAAAACTCCTACTTGAGTCTTCTTAGGAACATTGGAAGATGAAAAAATAATAACTATGTAACCATTATGACTCCTGACACCACTTCAGGTTAGCTAGGACGGCACATCATACTTGGATGCCTTAGATTTAATCTTATTCATCTGCAATGTGAAATATTTAATTGGAAACCCACATTTTGAAACTCAACCTAGAAAGAGACTATTTATCTTGCACCCCAGACCACAATCCCCATTTAGATACTTAAATTCAGATACCACTGAGGATCCTGTACTAGCCCCTATAATATCATAGCTGACTTCAAATTTTACCAAGCCTGAGGTTAATGGAACCAAACACAAAAGTGAACCTGCTACTTAGGAAAATGGGTTTCTTGAGTGAATGCTTTTCTGGACTTGACTGCAAGCAGAGACAGTGGGTTTGTAATTGCTGGATTTATTTATATTTATTTCGACTAGCTTGCAAGTGTTTGGGTTTTATAACAGTAAGTGCAATTTTGGTTATTTTTGCTTTGGGGTGATTGTGAATGATAGTGAAAATGTATTTTATATCTCTTGTTAAAGTGTGATAGTTTAGTTAGCCATGATTGTTCGTAAGAGTTCTTCCTTTGAGTTCTTAATTTGGCCAGGACTGTGGTTTTGTCTGAGCTTGTATCTATACAATCCGTTCCGTTAAGGAACAGCACAATAATTCAAATACAATTATACAGGAAAATATATGAACAGACAGGTTATCAGTGAGAAGGGAGGGTGATAATGACCATATATAAAAGAAAAAAAAAGGAAATACCGTTACAATGTACAAGCGTGTGTGATACATGTGCGAAGTAATGTATGTCACATTACTATGATATTAGTAGGTTATCACATATCTATCAACTGCATGGTTTTATTAGGTTATAATACCAGCAATAAGATAGACGAATCCTGCATCTAGCCTTCCCTCACCAAGGTTAGAAAGTCCAAACAACAGTTGGAGACATTTCTGTTCAGGGATTCATCTAACATTTACGGCAGTTTTTACTACCTATGTTTAAGATTATTCATTCGTAAAAATGCTAGACAAAGCCCAATTCAAGGTGTGCTACCCTAGCCATAGTTACAATAGATAAATTTTTTTTTCTATTTCCATATCTTTAAAATAACCCATTATTCAAATTAATTAGTGACAACGAATGACAGAAAATTAAAAAGCAACAATATTCCACAGTCATTATTACATTTATGGAATAAGATGTATTTTTGCGTAAGCTATCTTAAAATTACAAAACAACAATAATAATAATAATAATAATAATAATAATAATAATAATAATAATAATAATAATAATAATAATAATAATAATAATAATAATAATAACTGGAGAACATTAGAATAGCTGAAGCACTTTTTAGAAAGAACTCCACACAAATTTGCCAATAATTTGTCCTTAAGTATATTGAAACAATAGAAAGATTGGATATAGCATAGTAATAATTATAGGCCTACAAAAGGGAACTAAACTACACTTTTCAACCAAGTACCTAGAATTTTCCTGTCAAGTTAGCCTAGGAAACCCACGTAATCACAACTTTTCAGTCTTGGATGAAACCTAGCATGATATCTGGCTAGCTAGTACCCTACATTTCTTTTTTTTTTACTTTTTCCAAAAATCAGTCTTTTTCCTAAAAATCGTCCAGTGACTTCTAGGTCAAGGTCAAGGTCATTAATATTGCACAGTTTACGTTGCCCCATGATCCTTTACATTTTTAATAAATTTGGTTCAATTCAGCCAAGTAGTTTCTGATTTAGCGTCTTTGGCCATGTGGCAGCCACTTTTGATGTCATGATATCTCAAAAACTACGTAATAGAACTAGCTCTGACTTGCATCTGCACTAGATCATGAACCAAGGTATCTTCAGCAAAAATATGAATGAAACTGATGCAGTGGTCTTAGAGATTCCGAAGACCAGTCTTTTTATTTAAATTTCTTCATATATAGGGGCGCTGCATAAACCTGCACAATATTCTTGATTTATGCTTCCCTTATATGGCTAACAATGCTGCTGAAGTTTAAAAGCAAACACTTCAATTTTTAGAGTTGTTAATGATAAAAAACCGGACGAGACTAATAATAGCAATATGAGTAATAACAACAGAACCCCACTTGTGTTGAGTTCTAAGAATTCCATTCAAGTACCTTGACTATCCTCTTTACAGAACACCCAATGGCAAATCAAGTATTCAATGTTCAGAATTTTTGCTGCCTTTATCGGATAATTTAACATCACTGGTAAATGTTAAGTACTCCACAGTACCAGGAATATGCTCAGTAAGGTAATACTATGGCACTTCTAGGATTTTTTTGTATCAGTCTTGGAATATATGAATTAACCAGAAATTATGATTGTACCACAGTACTTGGTCTATACTTAGCATGCAGGATTACAGTTACATCCAGCCAGGATTGTCTGGGATTTTTCTTAGTTTTATCTGAACATGTAGGATCATCGGTACATTACAGTACTTTGACTGTACTCTGCTTGAAGGAACCGTAAGCACTACTAGGGATATTTTTCTAGAATTTTTCTGGCTTTTTCATAACTTGTAACATAACCTGGATTATCAATTAAACTACAATGCCATAGCCATACTACGTATGCAGGTGCCATGGATACTTGCAGCAGCGTTTTCTATGAGTTTTTTCTTTCTTTACTGAGAATGTTAATTACACAGCAGTTTATGTACGTTTACTATAAGGCTTCATGTTCAAACATCACCAGGAATATAAGAAGGCTTTGTTGGAAATTATTAAGAACAATGTTATAGCCCCAGAAGTAGAAACTGAAAGCAACTTTATCATTTATCATCAAACAATGGGGACCAGATCCCTCATTATGACGAACAACACGGCCCCTCCCACGCCGGACTTTCTGAAGAAGTCATGTGTCCTACCGTTGATTGGAATGACAGCAATGAAACTTTCTAAATGTTTGTCTTGATACCTGGAACTGTTCAGCTGGGTGCTATTAAGATATACCAACTCCTCATGCACTACAAAAGCATCACTGGCAATATAATGATTATCGGCAACGCCCCAGACAGCAGAGCACTAAGGATCCTGCAAGCCCTGCTCATATAGCAGGAAAAGCCCAACCACACAGAAGATGCCGCCCCCCACCCTCCTGCTGTAGGAACACCAACCAACCTCTCTCCAACATCGACGAACCAT
>NC_090758.1:47668042-47670542 GCF_036898095.1 Palaemon carinicauda
TCTACAGCCAATTAACTGTTATCGTTACAACCAGACCTGAAGCTGAAGAGAAACTGAATGCTCATCTCCAATCCAGAGCTTTGAATGCTGTTCATCTTCGGCTTGTAGGAATTAAAGCCAACAAAAGAGAAGAGTTTGTAACCAAATACTTCTTGAGTCTACCCAAAGATTCCCCAGTTTTACAAGAGCTAGATAATTTATTAAAATTCCTTAAGAAAACTGAACACAAAATGAGCGTAGTGTGGGAAGTCGCCTATAATCTCTGTCTCCTCACAATTCTTTGGATGTTCAAACCAGATGATGTAAACAGAATCACAACTGAGGCTGAGCTCTACTGGCAAATTTTCCTTCTAATCATCTCCAAATTAGAGGAGCGTTTGCAGAGGAACCCATCTACGTGTGACTTAGAATTAAGTGTCTTGCAACACAAAATAGCTATATTTCTGGAGGAACTCTCTTTGGAATCTCTCAAAGGATTAAAAGATGATTTTATAAATCTTCCTCATTCGGTCTATCAAAGATTGGCTGATCTATGTCTTAGTTTGGGCTTACCAATAGAAGAGCTGGCTGGAGCCTTCCTAAAGAAAGTCACCTCCTTCAACAACTCCTATTACACTTTCCCTCATAAGGGTTTCATGGAGTTCATGGGAGCTTACAACATCCGTAAACAAGTGACCATATGGCCAATGCATATGTTAAGTGAGGAATTATCTAAGACATGTATTCCACCACACATTCGGGAAATAATGCTTTCCAGTGTTGTCTCAAATAAAAGAATAAAGAAAGCAACAGTAAAAGACGTTGTGAAAGAGCTGCATGGGGGCTCTCTCCCTTACTCTCTGAAGAAGTATCAAAACCTACTTATCCAGACACTAAGTATTTTCCACGTGGGGGAAGTGGAGGTGCCACTGGCAACCAAGATTGAAACCCTGGAACTCCTGGAGAAGTCAGGATTGAGGGGCAAACACTCCTTCCTGAAGGTCATGCACAACATAAAGTGCAATGACATGGTTGCAAGATGGATAGCGCAGAGGTTTTGCTTGATTGATGACAAAACTGAAATCACTGACTCATCATTCGAATCTTACATCGCCCTCCTTGCAGCCACTGATCCTCCTCTCCCAAACAGAGATGAAATTAGAATTTCTATACACCTCGAAGAAAGTATCTCGGGCTTCGAGGTACTAACCAAACATCTCTTACGACACCAGGTTTACCCAAGAAAAATATGGCTAAAGCGCAGCTATGAAACAAACGACTCACTTAACACAGAAGAAACAGAGTCAATCAAAAGTCTACTCAGCAAAGAGTAAGTTTTGCCTTTTTCTTTGATTTTCTGACTGTTATTTTGAATATTAGCCTACTTCTTAACTAATATCATCAAATATCTTAATGAAAAAGATGGTGATACATAAACACACAAACACACACACACACACAACCACACACACACACACACACACACACACACACACACACATATATATATATATATATATATATATATATATATATATATATATATATATATATGTTAAGCGTAGTTTTAAAGAGAAATGAAGACAGACATGAATAATTAGGCTACAAACTTTGCCACAATCCTCAACTTGAATCTCATAGTCTATATCCTTTATATTACCAGTATCATCATCATCTTCATCATCACTGTCATCATTAGATTCATTATAAATGAACTACATAAAAAAGTCTCAAATTTACTTTCCTTCTCATTTATAGTTAATATTAATTTCGATATTCCACCAAATTATTCCTTTTTACTTTTCATTCTTATCATCATCATCACCATCATCATCATCATCATTATCATCGTCATCGTCTCCTTAATCATCTTAATCATCATCATCATTCCACTTAATAAAATTCCCGATCGAATCTAATAATTATTTCTTTCTTTTCTTCTCTTTGGAACAGTTGTGGGATTTACAGAGGCATCTGGAACCCAACGTTTCAAATCCCTCCAAATGTGAAGCAACTCTCTGTTAGGCTTCCGGATCAAGTCAGCCTCGACGCCTTCTGTCAATCTTTGCAAGAGACAAAAGAGATTGAAATTTTAGGTGAGTTATAAATGAAGGACGACAGATGTTCTGTCTTCCTTTCCTCTGAGGGACTTTATGATATCTCGCCTTCTTCCCCTTATCCCATTCCTGTCATTCGTTCTGTTAATATCGTTATTATCATTTATTTCCATTATTGTAACTATCATTATTATTATCATTATTGCTGTATAAATTTTGAACTTTATATTGAAGGCTCAATCAGGTGTTTTGTTTTTCTTACATAAGACAATATTGTTTTCATCTGATTTGAAGTAATTTAAAAGCTTTCGATGCTGTTTTCATTTATTTCCTTTCTTATATAAAAAGGAAACGATTCAGTTTAAATTGACATTACTATATCACTATTGTCACTATTGATTTCACAAATAATGATTTTAATGATGGTGACAGTAATGAATAAAATAGTAATGATCATGATGGTA
>NC_090758.1:47675542-47703042 GCF_036898095.1 Palaemon carinicauda
CTTCCTCACAAAGACCTGAGCTACACGTTATCTAGGGATTCAGAGGACAGGATCGTTAAGGGAGGCTCCAAACGAGGCCTCGCAGAACGGGGTGCAGGAATTATTCACTCTGACTCTCTGGTGGCTCTCCTCGTCTAAGGCTTTTAATTTGTTAACGATTTTGCAGACATTATCTGCATTCTGGAACCTGAATCTGGCATCAGGGTGCAGCTCCCAGAAAGGTCTACATTGCTTATCTTGGATTGATGGCGGTAAGTACCAGACAGGGTCGTTCCTTAACTTTGACCTACTCTAGAGTCCTCTTCCTCTTCTTTTGTATAGAGTCTCCTATCTACAACTCCTTTATTTTCCCATGCTTTTTATATTAAGTAATTGATCAATGCAAAATTGTTTATCAGAACTAAATAATTTTATGATAAACTTACATGTTAAGTGTCGTATGTAAAACTTCACTCCTGGAACTAATGATATATAATATTGAATCGATCTGTTTTGCATTACAGAATCATGTTAATTTAGTTGATCTATTTTGTTTGGCAATTAAGGATCAGAGTAAAAATATATCACAACAAGATTTCTGTTGCAGAGATGCGATGCGCTTGAACTCTGTAATTGATGCTGTTTCCGTTTATATATCAGATGTACTGGTAATAAAAGGAGACTGACTGACTGACTGACTAACTGAGACATTGGGATGTTGTTCATCATCATCTGTTGGGCTCAAGAGAAGTTGACATGTTAGAACAGCGTCAGTCAACCTCTTGTGAGAAGAGAAGGAATTTATAATAGTGGCAGACGCTGAAGAAGAGATAAAAAGTTGAGGTACGATTTTAAGGAAAAGACTTTGGAGTCACTTAAATGAATTGAAGGAAAAAATAGAATTTGTACGTATTATTATTAAAGAAATAAATGTAAAGAATAAAATAGTTTTTCTCTAGAAATTTTTTGAAAATGTTTTCTACATTGTCATTATTATTATTATCATTATTGTTATCATTATTATTATTATCATTATTGTTATCATTATTATTATCATCATTATTGTTATCATTACTATCATTCATTATAAATGATATATTTTCGAGAATATAATACATTAGAATAATGCTAGAACCTTTTTATATGCCAGTAATTTCTTGTACTTGATTTGATATTAATATTTCCTCTGTCTCTTTTAGTTGGAAGTCAAAGTTAATATGTTTATTATATCAGCAGAAAAAAGGGAAAGAGGTCGGATGTCTCACTCCTACAGTACAGACAGGCAGACAGACAGACAGACAGACAGATTTGCAGAGAGGAAAACACAAGTAATTATTAACAATAATTCCATTCCTCTCTTTCTCCAAATGTCTACAAATAATTGCAACTTGAAGTGTTTATTCTGTTCTGTCCTAAATTATTCTGTTGTTTCTGCTTCAGAGACATAAGTAAACATTAATTTACGGTTTCAAACATTCTTTAGAAAATCACTATTAGGTTCAGTATATTGATTTTACTGAATTGGTTTTTCTTCAGTCATTTGGCAAGATGCATTTAACATATATTTAAAAAAAAGGAGATTAGTTTTATGTTTATTTTATGTTTTCAGGAGAATTACTTGATGAGATTCTCTTTGGATAATCGTCCATTTCTTACAATGGCGCTACATCAGCCTTCTGGGGAGAGGTCGTTCTAATACGTCAACGTTTTCTGGGATCTTATTCGAGAGTTTGGTCAGTCTGTATCCAGCCAGTACTTGGGGAGCAGTGGAGAGAGTCTCTCTTAAATAATTTTGAGACATCTTAACTATGAGCTGCAAAACTGCAAGAGACTGTAAATGGCCGGAAATAGATTCTGACATCCGAGAGCAACACTAAGATAGGTCACCTCCCAGTGTCTTCATCCCTTCACTTCTTAGATTATATCGAAGTTGGTGAGTACCAGACTCAGTCATTCTTCAACTCTATCCTTTTCTAAAGTAATCCTCCTTTTCTTTGCATAAAACCTCTTATTTAAAACTCAAATATTTGGCTCAAGATTTGGTCATTAGGCAATTGATATTTTTAATTTCTTTCGTCTTGGGAAACATTTATGAATTATAACACTTAGAATGATGAAGCCATTTGATTCTGAATTGACTTTTTGAATGTAATTACTGCTTTGGTTATTGAAATAAACCTGTATTCTTTTCCTTATGAAAATTAATCTCTCATGCAGATAAATGAAAGCTGAAAGATACGACCCATTATTCATTATCCGTCCCTTCAATAGCTATTTTTTATCCATCATGAGAAGTCCCAATCATTCGGATTATTCACTTGCAGGTTCACATCGAGTTTTCTCTGCGGACCAGATATATTTCTCTCCTTGAGAAAAGAGACGAGGAAATCTTCTTCCCAACAAATCATTCTGAATCCGCTTGAGTGATCATTGCAGCCTCTTGGTTGATCGGAACTCGAAAGAACTCAACTGATCAGCAGTTTGGTCACCGTCTTAAGGTAAGTGTCATCGGTGCTTAACCTTTGATCAACAGACAAGTGAAGTGACCCAAGTGATTGGTTAATGGTTGAGGTGATACATTAAAAGGATTATTCAATGATCTATACAAAATTCATAGCAATTGAAGGAATCATTGTATAATGATACAATAGAAATAGTGACATCTGAACATATAAACAAATAATAATAATAATAATAATAATAATAATAATAATAATAATAATAATAATAATAATAATAATAATAATAATATAATAATAATAATAATAATAATAATAATAATAATAATAATACGAGTACTCTCTCTCTCTCTCTCTCTCTCTCTCTCTCTCTCTCTCTCTCTCTCTCTCTCTCTCTCTCTCTTCTGAAACTATTCCGTATTGGAGTTGAATAAAATCCTGGGACGTTTGAAACACAAAACACCTTAGTAAGAAGATCAAATTCTCTCCTCTCAGGAATACATTCCTGGTCAAAACTAATAAATTTCCAGATTGAATCTCTAAATTTATGAATCATATATTTTCTCCAATATCTCTATAATATGACCTTTAGCCCATGAACTCAATGTAGATAATTTTGATCTGTTTTCTGTCTTTATATTTATTTTGGTAAATCAATACATGTAAATGACGACAATTTTTTCCCATTGAGAAATTTCCCTATGGTAAAAAAAGTCTCATCAATACGAAATGGCCTCCTTGGTCCCAGTGTCGATGTCTATGACCCAAAGTCTATCTGATAGTCAAAAGAATATGCGCTTCTTAAAAAAGTTAGCACTTTGGTTCATTAAGATACTTCACAAAGTGCAAGGCAATATGCAACAAAAACAACAACAACAACAACACCTACAGCAACAACTGAATTACAATTGGTAATAATACTTACACATCTCTTTCCTAATTATGGTAATGATGATTACAGGTAGGAAGAAATAAAATTAAAAATATTCTAGTAACCTAAAAAGTCTCTGGGTCTGCACAACAACACTTTGGGTTTGTGGGCTGCAGGTGGCCCATGCCTGGATTAGTGGATGCAAAGACCCAAAAATCTTTCACCCCTTATTGTGATATGAATAAATATATTGGTGTAAAAAAAAAAGTTAAAGTACTTTTCATCAATAAGTTGCTACATAACTCCAATATGATAAATACTTGAACTTATAAAATCTTCACATGGCTGGTTGACATTGGGAAGGCCCCTGTTTACATTGAGAGTTGTCTCTTGATAATTATTTCTATAATCATTGAAGACACTTCTGACATGAAAAGAACAACAACAAAAACACTATCATAATAATCATTCTGAAATCACTCTCAAGCGCTAAATAGAAAACACGAACTCTTGATTTCTAAACTTTCAACACATCATTGTACATGGACAGTTCTTATAATTACAACATATCAGTTATATAATCCAATCGTGAAATCTGAAGAAACCAGACTAAAATCCTTTAATGAGACAATGACAATAATAACATCAATAATTACCCCTTTCAGGAATACGCAAGGCATCATGAAGCTACTTCTAAGTTATTATGCCTGATAAGAGGATCGTTGCCTTGGGGACATTTGGACAATGTCACTGAGAGCAGAGTCTCCTTTCATTCAGTGGTCTACCAAGAGTTAGAGTGTGTGTCGCCTGCATTGAGATGACCCTGCTAAATGTGACTCTTGGAGACGTCTTGGATGACTCCTCCTAAATTTGACTCCCAAAGTCACTTGATACTAGTTACACTGCACACGCTATCAGGTTGAAATGACTCACATTTTTGAATGCTCAAAATATAAACAAATTTTCAATTTTATGCAAACAACTATATTGAAATGAAACTGTGACTGGTTCTCAAGATGCAAAATTTCATGAATTATACTGTCTTTTGGTTTATGTATGTGCCTTGTATAAGTTGGACTGAACTTGGCTCACACAATCATGTTCACATCAAAAAGGTTGACAAGATGACTACCGCTAACATCACCGTTCATGTAACACCCATATTTGGAATTCGTACAATATGAGTGGAAATTATCATTCATTAGGCATCCTTTTTTCTTTGCCAAGTTAAGAAAATGGTGCTTGGTGTTTTGTTTATATACTTTTATAGTCATTGTGCGAAAGAAGATTCACCAGCAATGTAATATGAAAGTGTCAAGAATGATAGTGGATAGTCTTAAGTTAAGAAAGTTTTGCTGTAATGATAGATCTTGCAGAATTAGGTTCTGATAGTTAAGGATTTTGGGGTTGAAATTTGATGTAAATTTCCAACAGACGTAACTCGAATATTATTTTAATTTTCATTGAAATATAGTACTGCTATTGTCATGAATGCTTACAGAAGTGATTTGTTATATATTGATCCATTTAAGAATTTCCCTAATTATGAACATCTAGCCCTGCCTTTGAAAGCCTAGCCAGCATTGTTTTAGGCTAGGTAGGCTACTGAAAATATGTCTAGTCCAACAGGAAATACTTTAGGTTGTAATTTAAGGTTTAACATTTATACAGGGCTTAAGACTGGTAAACAATGATGAATGGATTACGAACTTGGCCAATTGGCCTAGGCTACCTGTTTAAAATTTGAATAGGCTTATCATATGAGCTATATATGTTTCGGATTTGTTATGCCTCTAATAAGTTACATATGTTTGGGGCAGGCTATGCCTGTAATAGGATATACTGTAAATGCTGGAGTAGGCTCTGCGAGTAAAAGGATTAAATGCTGGGGGTAAGCTATGCCTGTAATATCACTACGGTGTACAGTACCCCTTGTGGATTTCATTATACTAGTGAATTATTTGGCTTTACTTCACCTTTTTAGCTAGGAGGGCTTTGTCCCCCTTGAAACTCCTCATGAATAAAATGTGTTGGCTATAAATGTCATGACCACATTAAATATTCTATTTGATTTTTAATACCTAGGCTATACTATGGAATTGTTTTGATTATACACCTGAAATTCTATGCCCACATCTGGTGAAATTATAGATCATGATTGCACATTTAAATTGCCTTTGAAGTTTAATATTTATCTTTTCATTCATTTTATAGTGGCTATTGATTTATGTGTTAATGTTTTTTTAATGCTCACTTCATAATAAAACTTGTTTGTTTGTTTTTAATTAAATAGTTTTGCCTATAATTAATTCCAATCACTCTATCTTTAGCATGTTTGATAACATTATCAAAGGTGTATTTGATTACTATAAGGCTATATGTAATTTTTCCTTCCTTTTTTGCATTTTCCAGTTAAAACAGGATATATTTTGACCATAAGTCAAAATTAACAATCTTTTGTATCAAACACTACCTTGCCAGCAATAAAAATAAACTTTTAATGCACCAAGAAAACTTTTTTGTTATTGGCCTTTTATTGGTATTTTAAAACATATATATTCCCCTTACACTTTGGGTGTAATATTTGTAGTCCCCTAGACTTTGTCCTCAAGTATTGATCCCATTTGTGGACTTTTCGGTGATACTGGCAGGATCACATATCAAGCTTCTGATGAAGACGTGTTGGTCACCTTCTCTGGTGTTGGCATAGGCCAATGAACAAAAGAGGCAGTTGCTGTCTCCTACAATGACCTTAACCAGCAAGCTGTTCTCTGGATTTTTTTTTTTTTTTTTTTTTTTTTTTTTTTTATTTTCTAATATTTTTTCCGTATTGGTCTTACTTCTTTTCAAATTTCATGCATCCACAAGAATTGTTGTTGCAGTTGTCTTAAATGACGGAAGACCGACGCTTTTTTCCGGATATATAATTTTTTTTTTTCATTTTCTGTCAATTCCAGAAAGTTCAGGGTACGTATTTGACCCAAAGAAACGCTATCACTTTCTTCTTTCTACTGAAGAGCATCACGACAATCAACTCAAGGCACATAAGATCGTTGAATAATTTCAAACTAGGTCCATTTGATTGAGGAGTCATTTCAAAGAAGTGGAGAGTCGTCTGCTTGATATACCTAAAGCTAAGGAACACCTTGATGTGCCCATGACTGAATTCACTGTGTTTGAAGTCGAAGCTATCCTCAAAACCCTGAAGAGATAAAAAGCCCTGAATACGATGGAATAACTGCTGAGATGATATTGGCTGAAGATCAAATGACTTCCGGAATACTTACAAGATTATTATGTAGCGGCAAGAGGCGAAACGTGTTGAATAGGAGCTAGAAGTGTTTGTGGAAATGGCAAAGTCAAAGGAGACCTAACTGATTGCAATAATTACAGAGGAATCACACTTACGTCAATTATTAATATTATTATTATTATTATTATTATTATTATTATTATTATTATTATTATTATTATTATTATTATTATTATTACTTGCTAAGCTACAACCCTTGTTGAAAAAGCAAGATGCTATAAGCCTAGCGGCCCAAACAGGGAAAATAGTTTGATGATAATATATAGCATGCTCAATCTAGAGAGACTAAAGAGTAAGAATGATGAAAAGCTGAAAGGTAGAAGTTGCACTAACCACAGTTTAGTTTTAAGCCGTGTGGTGCAGAAGTGTGTAGATTATAGAATTCCACTTTAGAAACTAGTTTCAAATAACTTTGTGAGTCTTCTTAAACAGCGAGTCATTTGAATTGGTTACACCAGCGCATTTTAACCAATCACAAAGAGTAATGTGATTTTTTTACAAAAATATATTCTTGAGTAGGAAAAACTACTAGGAAATAAAGCTATATGAATAGCTCTACTTCCATTGACATCATTAAATTACAAGTTGGTGTTGAGACCAAAATTTATATCTGATTCTATACCTGTTCCATAAAGTACGTTTCAGCGAAGTCACTTTAAGCCGAACTATTTGAGTGATGAGTAGTTTAATTGATGAGTAGTTTAAGTGAAGAGCATTTGAAGTGCCTCTAAAAGCCATAAGATAGTCATGGTATCAAGCAAGAAATGGAAATTGAGCATTTTAAGTAATTATACATTAAAACATCAGAGAAATCCTTTTATTGGAGTGAATGAGACATAGTAAGCTGTAATCGATTTATATATGAAATAGATTATGCAACTCCATGTACAATTGCATGGTGATGTGAAGTAGATAATAGCAATGGATGATTAAAGACAACTTTAAATAACATAAATTGCTATAATTGTAATGAAAAGGTGAGTATTTTCATAGTTGTGATTCAGTGGAGACAGAAAAAAAAAAAAAGACAAAATTGTGATCGCTGCCGAAAAGACACAATATCCACCAGACGCAAAGGCTACTTTAGGATGCAGATGAAGTTGCATCAAGACTTGGGACAGAAACAAATCTGATGAGACCTAGGCTGAAAAAGCAGTGAGTATTAATTATTATTGTTATTATTATTATTATTATTATTATTATTATTATTATTATTATTATTATTAAATGAACAATAAGAAAATAATGAACAAAAAAATTAAACATTTCTAAAACATGAACAATATTAAAACAGATGTTTCAGATACAAACTATAAAACAACTTATGTCACCCCGTTCAAATTGAAAAAAGTTGCTGCAAGTTTGAACTTTGAAATTCTAGCGATTCCATCACCCAATTAGAGAGATAATTCCACAACTTGGTCACAGATGGAATAAGACTTCTAGAGTACTGTGTACTATTGAGACTCCTAATGGAGAAGGCTTGACTATTAGAATTAACTGCATGCCTTGTTTTACGAACAGGATTGAAATGTCCGGGAAGATCTGAATGTAGTAAATCTGACATTGACAATAACGACCAAGACATCAATAAAGAGAAAGCGTCCATCAGTTCTATACTTCAAGTCTAAGAGGATGCTCAGGCCCTGGACTGTTGGAACAATTGTCATCTGTCGTCGATCCTCGATATCTTGATCAAGGAAATTATTCTCTAATTCAAATAAAGGACACACTAACTCAGCTTCAATAGAATAGCTCCTTCCCAGTGATCATTTTTTCAGGAAAGGTTCTTTTATTGCTTTTGTCACTTAACCTCTATATTAATAGAGCTCTAGGAGTCATCCTATTACCATCACTGTCAAGGCCGAACTACCAGCTGATTTCCTGTTACCGCATAGGAATGTTTTCATCTAATCGTGATTCTAAAGAAAGTCAGGTCCAAAAGGCTCTTAATGTACCAGTTTTGTTTAAATAAACATAATGATGAAAATACAGGAATTATTTAAAGATATACGTTAACAGTTAGGAGAATTCTTCCTGCCATCTTGTTTCGTACTATTTAACAAGCGATAGGTAAATCGTAGCATGAAACATTTATTTTCCAACGTATAGTTTCATTTTACCAGATCCTCCATCCTCATAGGGAAATAGAAGAGATTTGTATTTGAAATAAGCTTGAGCCTTTCTTTTGATAAGAGAAGTAATCATATCAGGAACAATCAGAAATTTTTAACCTCCATCAAAAGTTAACGGAGTCATCTATGGACTAAGATTTACCTGTGGAGATATTTACCTTAATTAATGCGATCAGATTGTGTGTGTTTTTTTTTTTTTTTTTTAAAGCAGGACATATCCTAATATATATTTATATATATATATATATATATATATATATATATATATATATATATATATATATGTGTGTGTATATATATATATATATATATATATATATATATATATGTGTGTGTATATATATATATATATATATATATATATATATATATATATATATATATATATATATATATATATATATATATATGTATGTATATATATATATATATATATATATATATATATATATATATATATATATATATATATATATATATGTATATATATATATATATATATATATATATATATATATATATATATATATATATATAATATATATATATATATATATATATATATATATATATATATATAATATATATATATATATATATATATATATATATATATATATATAAATATATATATATATATATATATATATATATATATATATATATATATATATATATATATATATATATATATATACGCACACACACAAGCACACCCACATATTCTGCTGACATCATCAGCTGAATAGAGCTGCACTTTATACACTTTACAGTCTATAATATTCTAACAATTCCCTTCGTTGCGTATGGGGACAATTTTTTCTTTTGTAGGTGAAAAATGTGGGACAAAACTCACAAAAGTTAAACGAAAGCTGGACACTTTGCAAACTTTATAAAAAGCAGGACAGACGTTGGAAAATCGGGACTTTGGTCACATTAACCTTACTATTACTGGCGATTCACAATTCCATAAGCGGAGATCATCGGTGGCTCGGTTCCCGCACTCTGACGTCACTGGTGCGCGTCGACTGGCTATTGCGCTATTTTACTGATCTTACTCCTGTTGTTAACGTTAAAGTTCTTGAATAATTCAGTTATTATTATTATTATTATTATTATTATTATTATTATTATTATTATTATTATTATTATTGTTATTATTATTTTTATTATTGTTATTATTAATATTATTATTATTATTATTATCATTATTATTATTATTATTATTATCATTATTATTATTATTACCACAAGTCCAACTACTCCAATTGGGGAAGCAGCCCGGTAAGGAAAGGAAATAAGGTGAATAACAAACAAATTATATACAAGAGACGAACAAAATATATGAAACATTTTAAGCTCAGTAACAGCGTAAAAATATATCAGTCATATATAAACTATAAAAGAGATCAATTAGGATGGTTAAATTAAATATGTTAACACAAATAAACATACCGAATAGTTATGAGGAAAAAAAATTGTTTTGTACTATAAGTTGACACAAAAAAAACTGTCATCACCTAAACTTGGAAAACTTTTGAAATTAATAATCAATTCCTTTTATTTTTCAGGTTTATCAAGAAAAATTAATGTTCTAAGAGTCTACCAAATTCGACCTTCGAGATGCCATGGATTACTGAGGAAAAGACATTTATAGTTAAGGCCTATTTTCGGTCGAAGTCTATCCATGCCGCTCAATTGCAATTCATTTTCTGTTGTCAAGTCACGTGACCTCAAAGAACAATATCTTTTGAGGTAGCACACCCACTAAGCACTGTCTACAACGGCCATTACACTTGGTGAAGGGCACTGCCAGGGAAGCCATCTCCAAACATGGCATCATTGGACCATTCTGGTTCGAGGACAACAACGAGCTGTCTGTGACAATCAACACCGAGTGATATGTCCAGGTGCTTGGCAAGTTCTGGACAGCACTTTGTCAACGGAGAGAAATCGTCATGGTCCTCCAGTGGTTCCAGTAGGATGGTGCCACCCCCCACACTTCAAACGAATCATTGGCATGGCTACAGCAGCGTTTCCCTGACCGACTGTTCAGCCGCAGGTGTGACCCAAATTGGTCATCACATTCACCGGACCTGAACCCCCCAGATTTTTCTCCAGGGATACCTTAAGGACAGGGTATATGGAACAACCCCCAGACTATCCATTACCTGAAGGCAGCAATCACAGCAGCAATAAAAGTGATCCCAAGGGAGGAATGCGGGAGGGTCATCAAGACCTTTGCCTGCCGGATCCAAATGTGCCTGCAGCGCCATGAAGCTCATTTGGAGCACATTTTGGAGAGCCAGCAAAACAAAGAGTTTTTTTGGTAAAGACTTGAAACATTGGATATGTGTGCTACACTGGCTTGACCTAATGTAGCTAAAGTTTTGTGTCAATCTAAATAAATATTTTGGAAGTTATTCGTTTTTGGGTGATGACCGGTTCTTTTTTTTTTTTTTTGGTGTCACCCGGGTACTTGGCTGATGGTATTTTCAGTTGATTTACACAATTTTATCTGAGAGATTCCAGATATCACCATTTAGAGAGAGAAAGATAAAAAAAAATAGCATCGCTGGTGACAGGTGCATCATTGCCCCTTGTATTTCTAGGATGTCACTGGAGAGGCCATTATGTTATTTCTTGTACTAGTCATTGTATATTATTTTCTTTAGAGACTAGTCGTCTCAGGTCATATTACTACATATTTGAACACATTTATTTGTCATATTATGATTGACAAACATTTTTATTTTTTAGCTGAGATTTTCACATTTATTACTTGATTTCGACTTAATTCTACTAACATTATTCTACATATGCTAATATAGCTGTCATTTTATGTATAAAAAGAAATTAGATCAAATTATTCTTTTTCATATCCTTGCTCCTTTATTTAGTTAGGTTATGTGTTAAAAGTAATATAGACAAATGATATTGTCGGATGTTTGCTTTATTCATTCTTATGCTTCGAATATGAAGATCCTTATTTCAACCTTCACAGTATACATCACTGCTCCCCGTAATGTATTTTGCATCACATTCTCCATTAATGTAATTAGTCCCAGCTCACTTGATTATGGTTTATTACTCTACGTCCTGAGTATCATCTAAACATCAAGGGGATATCAGTTTTGACAGTCCGATATATGGTATATTTGAACCCTAACGTGTGTATGGTTGTCCCATGTTGACAGACAATGCGACATCGGAACATGGGTTTTTCACTTTATAACTAAAGGTTCGTAATTACACCGTACACAGCTACACTCTCTCAGGTGGGAGCCTTGTCTACTCGAGCACCCAAAGACAACTTTCTACCCCTCACTATCAAAATGCAATCTTGCTACAACAACATGCTGAATGGTTAGATTTTGTTGACTTGTCATGATTATAGAGTTCACATTCCTCTACATCTGGTTCTTCATCAAGAAATGATTCTGTATCTTCTCTATCTAGTTATCTCTCAACCATATCTTTCGTTTTTATATTTGTCTTTCATAGTCCATTGTGAATATGAAATAAAAAAAATCATTTTCTTACTTCAAAACCATAGACTAACAGAAAAATGTTTGATCAATTGACAGTAATATACACTTTTCTATGAGAAATTATCAACCTTTCAAATATAATGATAGCTAAGTAAAATAAACAATTATAATAATAATATACCTCTTGATAAATGATGTTGGGAATGGTGTGGTGGGGTATGTTATACCCCAGACGCAAATAAAGTGTTTACAGTCCTCACTGGTCAACAAGTAAATGAGTAGAGTTTTGCATTAGCTCAGTGGAGTGTGCTGAGAAATTGCTTGGATGGATAGCCCTATCACTGCTGCCAGATGTAAGATACATATATATATATATATATATATATATATATATATATATATATATATATATATATATATATATATATATATATATATATATATAAACACCACCTGGGGTATGGGATACCCCACATCACCACTGGAGGTTTAAATGTCTCTCCAGGCCCGCACAAGCACTTAACCTCTCATGACTTTCTATCGGTAAAATGTTCCCTCCTGTTTTTACTGTTATTGTTATTTTCCCCCCAAAATATCATATTTGAATATTAGAGATTAAATCTATTCCTTAAATAGCTCAATTCCTGGAATTCACAAGATGAGGTGGACAAAAAAATTCATGTGTAAACTACAAAGATCCCACCTTAAAGTTGATGATCGTTGTATGGTTTATGCGTAGTTTATTTCCTCCTGGCGTATCAAGGACGAGGGATGGCGCTGACTGTAGTGAGTTTGACGAGAATCTCTTTTTAATCAGTGAAATCCTGGCACCTTTGTTGAACTGCACTCAAATGGATTTATCTGGCAGGACAGTCCTAACTGCTAAAATTCCTAGCCGACCAATACGGTATATGGGGCATGGGCCAATGGCCTTAGCTGCAATGCCTCTGCTCCCTAGTGCTGCAGGGGTGAGCTTCGGGGTACTGATGGAAGTACCAGTGCCTGTACTAAGTCTGTCATTGATGGGAGCGTTTCCTCGGCTACTGCTTGTGATGTCATTCCGGGGTGGGGTGGTGGCGGCGGCATTGAAGTCCCTTGTCTTCCCCTTCCTCTGTTTCTTTATCCTCGGATGTTGGGCGGAGGAAGGTGTGCGTGTGGTACACCCCGTCCGCCATCGATGTTTTTTGCTGGGCACTCTCGAGATAGAAGATGGTAGGCCTGACAAGTGTAACAATGGGGGGATCCTTGGGTGAGGCACTCCCCTCGTCGGTGCCCTTTCTCCCACACTACCAGAATGTGAAAAATCTTCCCACGTGCTGACTGCATTCTACTCTACCTCGCTTTGGGGGTTGACAAGTGCCTCTCAAATCTACCAACTTCTTGGAATCGGGTCAGTTATTCCCAGTCATTTTTTCTTCAGGCAAACTGTCTAAAATGCTTTGTATCTCTCTCACTACGTCTGCTGACGAGCGATTGTCATCAAACAAATAAGCACATAGATGCAGGTTTACTAATCTGCGAATATGTTTACGGGCCATCGCTTTTTTATCACCTTCTGGGAGCTTAGCACTCTGGGTAGCAAACGAATCGCAATCCAGAAAAATGTGAGTTGCAAAACTAAGAACGGATACACCCTCCCGGATTCTGGGTTTGTAATTTTTTTATATGTCTCCCTTTCTTGCATCAGGCAAGGCACACTTCTCAATCAAACATCGTTTTATGTCCGTATAACTTCTTAAACTTTCTTGTGGCCAACACATTACCTCCATTTCCGGAGCATCTTTCAGCAATCTAATTACTTGAATATGTGGCTACTTCAAAGTCTCTCAAAAACACTTCAATCAATTGAAACCCTTCGTTAGGCCGCTGATCATCAAAAGGTCTAACACTTGCCTGGAGTTTTGGCAATTTTTGAACTACGATTTGCGTATTTTCACTCGGCTATGCATGTGCACTTTCACTTGTGTGCGTTTGGACTTTGTTCATGTGTGTCGGATATGTTGTTGCTGTGCGCCGCTCCTCTTCTTGTTCAACCAAGAATCTGTTCATTAGCTGTTCTACATTATCTAACTTATTTTGTAATTCTTGCATTCTAATTTCCTGTCTATATTCTTCATTGGCAACGCTATACACTACTCCGTTTTCATCTCCCGCAGTAGCAGTGTCTTCTGCTTTAGTTCTCGCGTACATAGTCATCTTGAACTCTTATTTTACCGGCTCGAAGAACAACTTCGCTCACAGCATACAAAAACAGACGTATTTTTACACCTGACACCAATATGTCCCGTGTTGACGGATAATGAGACTTCGGAATCTGGGTTTTTTTTTCACTTTTTTACAAAAGGTTCGTAAGTATGTAGTACACGGCTACACTCTCTCAGGTGGGAGCTTTGTCTACTCGTGCACCCAAAGACAACTTTCTACCCCTCACTATCAAAATGCAATCTTGCTACAACAACATGTAGAATTCTCATGATTATAGAGTTCATTTACCTTGACGTACAACACATATCTTCTTACAAGGATTAGGATATGGTTAGTGAACCATGTTCGTTGTGGCTCTTCTTCTTCTTCTTCTTCTTCTTCTTCTTCTATTTTTAGAAGAAAATTACCCAATTCTTTGAGTCAGTGTACTACCCTGTAAAAGCTCTCGTTTTTGTTGAATTTGAGTGTGTCGGTGCTCTATTCCTCCCAGCCTGGCTCTGGAAATCAAAGCGGTGGGCTTTTGGAGAATTGCTTCCTACAATACTCTTGAAAATATGACTTTCAGGTGTGAAAGACATATCAGAAATATGACATGTACCCAAGACTAGATTGAAACGAGGACAAATGATATGTAATGGGTGTTGCAGTATTGTCTTAAGGTGCCCTTACACCATCAATCTTTTAACATGGAAAAAGATTATCGTCATCATTTATTAAGTCGTCAATCATATACCCTCACATACAATAGGTCTACTGTAATGGTCAATATTTAGTTCCTCACTAGTCTGTTTACAGACAGTGTGTTACCTGTTTTCAGTTGCTGTGATATTTTGTTTTAATTAAAAAACAAATGATCTCACTGGACGAAGGACTGGGATAAGAGGATACATGAATATAGCCATGGAAATCTTTTATCATACCTAAAATTAAGTGAGCGTTATAATTTTAAGATTTTTTTTAAGGATGTACAATGAATGTTTCGAAAAGTTATTGTTTATGGTGACTCCACTGATCTCAAAAAGAGACACAGTCATGAGAGAAGCTATCTCCCCAAGTGAAAGGTTGCCAGTCACATTGCATTATCTTGCTACAGTTAACACTTTTGAAGACTTGAAGTCTGTAACTGCTCTTTCTCCGCAGTCTATCAGTGTTATTTTTATTGGAACCAGCACGGCCATTATAGAATGCCTCCAAAACTATATTATGGTAAAATAAAACCATATATTTATTTCTCATTTAATTTTATTGGATTTTGAAATTACTTATTTGATATTAGAAAAAAAACTGCATCTCTATTTTGCTGCTGGAACCTGTCAAGTGCAGCCATATTTTCAATAGGAGTTATCTTGTATTCAGTTGTGGCTGATGATTTTGCAATGCTGTTGGAAGTGCCTGGTGTGGTAGGTTGTTGATGAAGGACAACAGAGTCCCAATGCAGTCTCTATCTTCTCTATCTAACCCTCAAAGATATTATCATTGAGAGATCATTCAACATATGTTGCTTATGCTAAATTTCTTTCCTGCAATGCCGATGAAAATATCAGTCTTTCATAAAAGTTTTTAGTTCATTAGAGACGTTTGCATAAAAGGGATAAAAGTTCTCGTTGCTCCTCTAACTTTCTTCTCCCCTTTGTATGGGGTCGTTCTATTTCACAAGAAACTTCTGGAATTTTAAATAACTATTTACATATGTAACAAAAATATGTACATAAAAATTGTTAGATAAATATATAACTATCATTATTAAAGTTTACTTTCACTGTTATTATCTTTACAGCTAGCAGCCACAGGAGATGAATGGAGAAATATGGCAGAGGAATTTTGTGACAAATGGAAATTTCCCTATTTTATTGTAGCCACAGAAGATAAACAAGAATTATTTCAGCTTAGTTTTTATGGCAGTAATAAACGTAAAGAATAGTTTTAATTGCAGATTTAGGCATTAGGGTAGGGTCTCTGATGAAGGTGTAATCGCCGAGAGGTTCATTTGATATTTCAGAGCCGAATAGTATGAAAAAAAATCCACTTGTCTTTATTGTCGATAATTGTTTACCATTGACAGAAAATCTAAAGATGCCATATGCTCAGGCTGAAGTAGATGGAAAAAATAGCGAGACTTTAAGTATAGATTAGGTCGTGCAGGATGCATAATAGAAATGCATATGGTATTTTAACAGCTCACTGTAGAGTCATGAGTCTGGTTATTCTGTTGTCTCCAGAGATATCACAATTAGTTGTTTTGCCCTGTTGCTATCTACATAACTATCTAGCAACGAGATGTTCACATGAATACATTGAATAAATTAGTAAAATTACAAAGAGGCTGATCCAGTGACAATATAAATTCAACAGATTTGCAACATACTTGCAACAACCATTTATCAGTTCTTGCAAAGAAAATCAGAGATACTTTTCGTGAGCATTTAAACTCTAAAGAGAAAGTTGCAAGGAAAACCTAGAAGTAAAATAACGTAAATTTAATTAGATTATTCTGGCTGTTTAATCGGAAGTTATAATGTACTTATATATGCTATGTATTGCTGAAAAGATATTTGCTCAACTTATTCATTTTTTTCTTTTAATTCAGTGACTTATTTTTCAAGATTTCATTACATTCTCTTATGCAATTATATCACACAATTACCATGTCAAACATTTATGCACGTACTGCAACAAAATCTAAAAGGTTTCAACACTATTCTGTAAATGCAATGATCTTATGATTTTAGTCTCTCTCTCTCTCTCTCTCTCTCTCTCTCTCTCTCTCTCTCTCTCTCTCTCTCTCTCTCTCTCTCTCTCTCTCTCTACGCATGAATACAGAATTAAAAATCTATGATTTGAATATATAAATATATCAATTAAACTTTGAGAAAACTTACGAAATGTAATTCACTGGTGGAGTCAGAGTCCTCTGCTTCCTGGTCTCTAAGAAATTCCATTTCTGTGTAATACCACAATATTGGGCTCATGGAACTCCAGAACCTCAACCAGACTTCTTTGAAGAATGGATCTTCAACGACTTGCTTTTGGATGTTTGGCCTAAATGAATTAAATTTCGTTTTTACATTTTCAAATCCTGCCTTTGGGTACCTCTTCCCATATATCTCGAGGAGAATGATATAGACTTTTTTAGGGGGGTAGGGGTGGGGGGTGGTACCGTCATTATACTCATCCGTGTTAACCTTCCACAACGAGGACAGTTCCCCCCAAAAGGCGTTTACTCTCTCTAAGAAATTCCCTCTTTACCTTCATAAAGCTCTTATTCCCCTCTACTCCAATGCCAGACATGTTGGGATGACGGCCAGATAAAAACTGAAGTATGTTGCGCAATACCACTTCTAAACAAGACATTAGTTCAATAGTTTTTCAATACCAGAAAATTGACCAGCAATATTGATTGTGTAGGAAGACCTTCATGCTTGCTAAGTAATATTTCACTTATACCATATAGAAATATGGTCAGAAAAGATGCCCTGCTTTCTTCTGCATTTATTGAGATTTTGGTTTCTATAGGTAAAAACTTACACCTACGTTAGTAAATTAAAGGGGCATTCAAAGCGGTGTTAGCCTCTTGTAGTCCTGTTTTAGTGAAAGATAAAGTACACATATTGTGCAATTTATAGTCATATAGTCATATATAAATTCATTTTATAGTCATATATAAATTCAATCTACAAGCTTACTTAAACTTTGCACTGATAAATAATTTATTGTTAAGCGGGAATATATACAACACCTACTACTTGTTTCACACTATGACAACATTGCTCCGATAGTTTTGGAGACTTGAGTCTGCGTTACTAGATTGGGACATCCCAAATTCATGAGAGAAACATGGAAATACGACATATGAGCTCAAATCAAAATAGATAACCAATTAGTATATTTTTCTAATATATATGTATATATACATATATATATATATATATATATATATATATATATATATATATATATATATATATATATATATATATATATATATATATATATATATATATATATATCTATATATATATATATATATATATATATATATATATATATATATATATATATATATATATATATATATATATATATATATATATATATATACATACATACACACACACACACATATATATATATATATATATATATATATATATATATATATATATATATATATATATATATATGTCATGGGTAAATATAATACTTTTATGGGGGTGTTTTAATGATAAAAAATCTATTCCTAAAGTGTGAGCAGCGAGACAAGATGAGATTCGACAACGGCCCTGTTTACTAAAACCTTTCATCACTCAACTATCGCCATCATTTTGAAAGAAACCAAGCATAACTGAGAATGCTTGGCGTGATAAGGGAACTGTCCTGCTTTGATCAAGATGTCGTCGTCTTAATTAGTGGAGCCAGCATGTTTTGAGAAACCGAGTCTGAGGGAAATCCTTGTTTAGGATATATGTCATCAAGGAAGGACCGGTACTTCCCTTTTGTTATGACTTAACACGTGGCCAGATTGAGTCAGAAAATTATTCTAGAAGCTTCCATGGCATGATCAAATTGGACGTTTTTGAGAAAGTCAATAGAGATACAGAATTGTTAAGAAGAAAGCCTTGTATGGAGATGACCACTGCCCACTGTAATTAACACCGCCCATACATGGGTATATAAACTTCAAGAAGAAATTATCCAAGACAGATAGGAAAGGACATAAGACAAGAGAGGAACTATATCCGAAACAGATAAGATCCAAGTCCTAGCAAGATAAGAAACAGAGAAGACTAGAGGTCTGATAGAGCCAGATTCTAACCTTCCCTTCAGACAACAAAAGCCTCTCTCCAAAAGATCCTGTTATGGCCGAGAAAAAGAGACAAATTGAAGCAGCAAGCCCTCCCTGCTTGTGATAAGAAGTAGCCAACACTGCCTGCAGCCTGCCTTCGTTCAACAGCATCACCAAGTGACTGGAGGAAGACCTCAGTTGTCCCTTCTTGATGCCATCCCTTTTGTGACGTCTTTGAATCCGGTCATCGTGCTAGTTTCCTCTGAAATTCAGCCGCCCTTCTGCAACGTTTTCAAGCCTGAAGTCTCCGTACCACTATCGTCTCAGTAGCTGCAAAAAAACTATTCCTTAAGTATTTCTACCTTACTGACTGCTCCCCTTTTCTGTTGATGTTTGATTGGTTTGATTTGTCAGTTGAAGTAACCGAAGAAGTAACGTTAGTTTTCTTTGTAAGTTTGCAATAACGTGTTTTGTTTTTTCATGTGTATCTTTTTATATTCATTTCCCATATTTCAATCGGTGTTGTTGATTTTTATTTTACCTATTAAAAAAACCTGCGACGATGTTAAGATCGTAACAGTTGCCAGAATTTTCAACAACGTAACCGATTAAAACAGGGAGATTATAGAAAGAAGCAGAATGAGTGATATTACGAAAAGTTTGATAGCTTCAGGTAAACTTCTTTTTCTAGATGGCAATGCTCTTCGTTGGAATGTTTTTAAGAGAGAACAGGAAATGTTTAAGAGAGACGAAAAAGCAGCTGAGAGAGAAGAAAATAAAAGAGAGCAATGAGAAGAGGAGAAACGGCGAGAAGAAAATGAAAGACATCGTAAGCATGAGTTAGAAATCGCTCGTTTAAGGCAAAACCTCCATAATAGTCTGCCAGGTAGCAGACCAGGAAGTAATGCATTAGGTAGCAGACGGGGTAGTAATTCATCATTGAACGATGATTCAGATCATTTAGGTATGGGTGCAGTGTTGAAATTAATTCCAAAGTTTGATTAGGAAGATGTGAGAAAATATTTAATGTCTTTTGAAAAGTTAATGAACAGAGTAGGTTGTCCCAAAAACAAGTGGACTTTGTATTTGCAGTCAGTCTTGAGCGTTATTGCACTTTCTGTGTACAATTGTATTTCTGAGGATGAAAGTGAAGAATGATATTGTGAAAGAAACGGTTCTTAGTGGATACAGGTTAGTACCAGAGGCATACAGTAAGAAATTTAGAAGTTTGAAAAGAGATGAGAGCGGTTCTTATGTAGATTACGGAGAGAAGTTAGAAAAACCATTTGGTGATTGATTAACTTCCGCTGAAGTAGATAGTTTTGATGATCTCAAGAACTTAGTTCTGTTAGAAAACTTCAAAGATAACATTAAGCTACTGTATATATAGAAGATAGGAGTGAAAAGTCTTTTAGAGATGCAACAAGGCTGGCAGATGAGTAGAGTCTTACTCATAGTTTAAGTGATAGTAAGAAGAAAAATAATCCTTCTTCTAGTAAGATGCAATATAGTAAGAGTAGTTTTAGCAATAGTAATACAGGGAAGTATGATTATCATTATTATTGTTATACATGTTGAAACTCAGGGCATACTGCCAGGTTTTGTAAGAGCAAATGCACTCTAAAAAATTAAGGGTATAAAAGGGGTAGAAAAAGGGTATTTCTAGTGGTTAAAATAGCATACCCCATCGGGGTATATAAGAACTATAATATACCCTTTACAATATACCCATAACAAGGGTATAACATATACTTGAGATACCCTTACTTAGGGGTGTATCGTAGGTAAAGAATACCCTTTTACAGGGTATTCTATACGACATAAATACCCGTGTATATTGATTATGATTTTATAATTAATATCTATTCCACCATTATATAGGTGTAGTAATAGCTTATAAGTAAATAAAGTAATAAGGTCAATGATTTTAAAAGTTTGGTTTATCAATTTATTATTTCCATTACACTTGAAAATCAAAAGTATATATATATATATATATAATATAAAGAGTGATGGCAGAAGCTGCAAAGCAAACCGTACGCAGAAATCTGTGAAAAGAAAATATTTGTTAGTGTGTATGTGCCTGAATATATAAATATTTATATATATATATATATATATATATATATATATATATATATATATATATATATATATATATATATATATATATATATATATAGAAAAGAAAGGAAAAAATATCATGCATAAATACCTAACTACCTCAAGTCAAACTGATTAAGAAATCATTGGCGTCAGTGTTTGCTTACAGACTATGCGTAATCGTAATGTTATTAACGTTTAGCTGAATACGTTGTTTATGGTTTTTTTTCCTCGCAGACAGCTTGACGCTCTCTCTCTCTCTCTCTCTCTCTCTCTCTCTCTCTCTCTCTCTCTCTCTCTCTCTCTCATAATTAAGTACTAATGATAATTTCTTACTTATTTTCCCCGGTGTTAGTAATAATGATTTTTCAGACTATCACAGCCTGAATGCAAAACTAATGATGATGTCTGACAATTTTTATTCGGAACCACTGTTTATGCTTGCATAGATGGACAGTTAGTGTTCTTACCTTGGTTAACAGATGAAATGTAGTGTAGATATTATAATCCCGATGACGCTAATTGGAGCAAATTATCTTCACTGCTGAGCAGACGCAGAGTCCAGACGCCACTGAAATTTCCCGCCAAATTCCCTGGCTCTCGAAGAATCTCGAGACGGCAACAATACAAATTGCCAAGTACCGCATTTTGTAGGAACTTGCTTCAAAACTATCCATAACTCAAAACCAATATGTTGTTAGTAACTTTTTTGGTGCATTACACTATCAGTGTAACAATATGGTGATTTAATACAGAGTAAAAGTTAATTTCATGACATGATCACACAAACTTACCAAGCCCATTTTAAGACAAAGTACAATAGAGGGTATATTATTCACAAAAAATACCCTGTCTCCTGCTGTAGAGGGGTATTTTTGAGCCTTAGGGTGTTTTACATGTATATAAACCCCAGCTCACTCGTTATACCCTTTCTGTACCTTGAACTTTTTACAGTGTACTAATTTCAAATGAGCTGCGATATATTATGCAAAAGCTTAAAAAGGAGAATGGTGGAGGTAGAAAGTTCAACAGTGAGAACTTGGGCAAAAGGCCAAAAGAAATTTGCAGTTGACACAGCAAAAAAAAAAAAAAAAAAAAAAAAAAAAAGGGGGGGGGGGGAGGGCAGTGGAATTCAATGAAAATATCAAAGATATTAGGGAAACGATTAGAGAATATGATCAAACCACTAATACAGGAAGTAGGACTGGACCAGGAATGAATAGGGCCAGGAGATGGATGAGAAACTGTTGTAAAAGAAAGTAATTTAGGAGGTCTAACACAGAGAAATGGAGAAAGGGTTTACCAGATATAATTAGTTATTATGATTTTCTAGAAATAAAAGACCGATACTGAGGAAGTTGATAAAAAGAAATATTGCTGATAGCATTTCAAAAGAACATAAAGTAAAGATGAAACGTTGAAATTATCAGCATTTTTTATTCTTATTATTTTATAATTCAGTTCACTGTAATATTCAAAACCAGACCATTGGATTCGTGTTTTCATTTTTTTCTTCGATGTTATTTAAACTGCATTGGGGGGGGGGGGGGCGGGATCTTTATGAGAGCACGGGATGACAATGTCTTTTACTCGCTGTTACGAATCTAATGAATTTTCTGCCTGTTTTCGTTCTCAGTATTATTATTATTATTATTATTATTATTATTATTATTATTATTATTATTATTATTATTATTATTATTATTATTATTACAAGCTAAGATATAACCATAGTTGGAAAACAAAGATGCTAGAAGCCCAAGGGTTCCAATAGGGTAAATAGCCCAGTGAGAAAAAGAAACAAGGGATTAAAGAAACTACAAGGTAAATAATAAACTATCAAAATTATATATTTCAAGGACAATAACAACATTAAATGAGATCCTCAATACATAAACCATAAAAAAAGAGAAATAAGATAGAACATTGTGCCTGAGTGCAAGCTTCAGCGAGAGAACTCTAATCCAATATTTTGGAAGGCCATGGTATAAAGGCTATGGCACTACCCAACATTAGAGAGCAATGGTTGGATTTTGGAGTGTCCTTCTCCTACAAAAGCTGCTTACCATAGCTAAGAAATCTTTTCTGACCTTACAAAGAAAAAAGTTGCCACTGAACAATCATGTTACAGGAGTTGCCACCTTGAGCGAAGAAGAATCATTTGGTTATCTCAGGTGTATGAGGAAAGAGGAGAATGTGTACAGAATAGGCCAGACTAATTTGTATATGTGAATGCAAAACAAAATGAGCCGTAACCATGGTGACGGATCCAATGTAGCACTGTCTGGCCAGTTAAAGGAACCAGTAACTGTTTACCAGTATTATCTCAACGGTGGCCAAGATACTACCTACGATCTTCAATATGTAGCTGTACCCCTACCATGGAGATCAGGGTCCCACCACCCAAACCCCTTCTATCTTTTACTTGATTTTACCTCGCTTCAGAGGGTAAGGGATGACATTACACTCGCTGCTGCATACGACTCTCCACTGAAAGGTGTTCATGTTTTGCAATTCAATAGTAAATAGAAAGTAACCAGAAATGTACAAAAGGTTCACTAATAATGTCATAGAGAAAATGGAATCAGGGTTTAACTTCATTACATTATAATATTGAAGATGTGAGTGGTTTGATGAATTTTGTAACATAGATGCTATTTTCATTACAAATCATTTGGGTTTGGAAGCGATTCTTTAATTGTCTGGGGATATTAAACTAAACTCTCAGTAAAGTACAAAGTAAAATGTGAGTAATGTACGTTAGAGACAACACCTATATTCTAATTGGTGTTTTCGGTGTTAAAACTTGTAAAAAAAAAGAAAACATATATTTTCAACACAGAATACAAAAGAAAAAAATATAGTAAGTATGGTATTTTTCAAGCTTTTTCTCAATGTTTTTGTGTCGCAGATTTTCTTCAAAATAATATTTTTTTTTCTTTTTAATTTCTAACATGAACCGGAATGCAGTATAATGAAATATTTAGCACTTGATATAGAATTTATCAAGGAGCTCTTCAATTTGTAATACTAGTCGGTTCTCATATGCGTAGCCTGTGAGCGCTTCTTCAATGGGAATAAATGACAAATTAGTATGATTTTCATCTTCAAATTATTCTAACAATGATTATTGTTAGTAAAATCGGTTATAGTTTTGCTGTGAATACTAAGGTTTCACTAGGTAAAGGGAGCTGACTTGTGATGTATGAAGATACTGCAGAAGAGCCAGCACACATTGGGGTTTTAGAGCCATCAGTATATACACGGTATCTGAACAGTGAGTATATACAGTATAGCACAGCGAGATTGTTTTCAATGAATATGTTTCAAGATATGTATTTGTGGTGACTTGAAGTATAGTTATATTCCTTTGATGAATGAAAATGAGAGCAATTTCTTGTTTTCTTTATGATCTTAGAATGAAGAAGAAGACATGGTTGAAAAAACGTTCATTCTGATTTGAGTTGATTGTAATAACTGAATCACTTTAATTAGAAATGGTGGTTCATACTTGGTTATAAATTCATCGCTTTAATAGAAAAGCTTCTTTGTTGAAGAATTGTTGGATATCTTCAAATGCACTTCCATTTGTTAGAGAAGTATGCAGGCCTGGCCACCAGCCACCCGTTGAGATATTACCGCTAGAGTTATGGTTTTTTTTGACTGGACAGACATTATTGTAATTATTATCAAATCCTAAGCTACAACCCTAGTTGGAAAAGCAGGATGCTACAAGCCCAGGGGCCCCAACAGGGAAAATAGCCCAGTGAGGAAAGGAAATAAGGACAAATAAGATATTTTAAGAATAGTAACAATATTAAAACAAATATTCCCTATTTAAACTATAAAAACTTCAACAAAACAAGAGGAAGAGAAATTAGATAGAAACGTGTGCCCGAGTGTACCCTCAAGCAATAGAACTCTAACCCAAGGCAGTGTAAGACCATAGTACAGAGGCTATGGCACTACCCAAGACTAGAAAACAATGGTTTGATTTTGAACAATTACAGTGCAGTAGTTAACCCCTTGGGTGAAGAAGAATTGTTTGGCAATCTCAGTCTTCTCAGGTGTATGAGGCCAGAGGAGAATGTGTAAAGAATAGGCCAGACTATTTGGTGTCTGTGCAGGCAAAGGGGGAGAACCGTAACCAGAGAGAAGGGTCCTATGTAATCTTTGAAAATTACAATTCTGTGAGTGCAATCATGGTAAAGTATGAGGTATTTGAGGAGGCAGTACAGGAATGTGGCGACCCCACACAGAGAGGGGAATGGAAATAGTTCATCGAGGCGGGCATTGAGAGGGAGGAGGACTTGGCATTGACACTGGAAGAGCAGCAGCAGGGAAAACAAATTATCAGAAAAAAGTAAGAGTTGTCTAAATCTAGCTCAAGAGTGAAATGTGAGTTTTATGGGATTGCACACACAAGGGGCCGTGACAATTGCCCTGCTTATGCTGCAGAAAGTTTTCATTTCGGAAAAAGAGGACGCTGCCAGTTATTGCTATGGGAGCAAAAGTCATGCGCTTAGTAAGGGTGCATCGGAGGGTAAGATTGTCACCATTGCTGCGAGCAGAATAAGCAGCGGGTAAGAAGACATGCCGAAAACGAAGTTAGTGAAGGGTAGGTCTGAGGCATTAAGTGTTGGCGTTGGGTCGCGCTCGCAAACGACCGTAGATATTATGGTCTCGAGAGGTAAAAGTATTAAAAGCTGCAAATTAGAAGCTGTAGCAGATACTAGAACTGAGGTATGTATTGCTGGGTCAGTCCACACATGGAAACTGGGAACTGATGTAAACAAACTAAATAAAGCAAAGGAAAAGCAACAGCATATAGCAGAAGGTGTAATGAGTGTAATGAGGGTAATGTCAGGTTAACATCAAATGTGGCAACATGTTAACAGGGGAGCGTATATATTTTGTCGATGGGATATGAAAGTTTATTTTGTCATTAGGTCATGGCAATTTCTAGGGCAGGTAGATCTAAGATTTACGAATCACACAACTTTGATCAAAATTGTTGGCATAGAGGGGAGCAATGAGAGATTCAACGAGCTGCCATACTCTCCTATATAGGAGAATGTCCCCTTGTTCAAGCAATGGCTGCTGGAACGTTTCTCGGGAACAACATTCAATGGGAATAGAAGACCCCTTCCCATAATGAGCAGAAAACCACGCCACATACACCTGCTACCAGGTGCAGTGCCGCACACTTACCACACATCAAATACTGTCCCTAAACATTGGGAGAAAAAGGTCAAGAAGCAGATAGATGAGGATTTGTTAGCAGCTATCTTGCATCCTGTGGCTACTGGGGAGTTAACTGAGTATTGTGCCCGCATGATGGTGGTAGCCAAAAAGGACGGAACTCCGAGGATGACCGTTGATTTAAAAATGTCAGTGCATGCTGTTAAAGGGAAACTCATCATTACTTTGGACATTTTGATATGGTGTCAATTGTCCCTGTGCATACGTTTAGAACTACGGTTGATGCACTCTGGGGATTCCATCAGCTTACTACTTTCATTACTGCTTATAGGAGGTATCAGTATTGTCGCACACCCATGGGGCATTGTGCTGCTCTGGACACATACACTAAAAGATTTGTTAGTGTAATTGTGTATATACTTAGGGTGCTGAAATGTATTGATGATATATTTTTGTGTTATTCTAGTATAGAAGAACTGATTTAGCATACCTTTGATTTATTGTTAGCGTTTGAGATGAATGGTGTAACTCTGAATGAACTTAAATTCCAGTTTGGTGAGAGGGCCGTGAATTTTGTGGTATATAATGTTAGGTGGAACGAAAATCTGGCTGCTATAAAAAAGTTCCCGGTGTTTGTTCAGCCCACCATATTCGATATTCGGTCATGGTCTTGGCTAGTCAATCAATTGGCTCCCTTCGTTGCAACGGCCCCTGTCATGGCACCATTTTGGAAATCATTAAGAAAGGGGCCAGTAAAAAGGTGTATGAGGGCGGGGGGAGGGGGAGTTTGATGTCTAAATGTAAATATGCCAGAAATGAGTTATGTATGTTAATATCGGAGGATTTTCTTTATTAAGACAAATCAAGACCAACCATTGCTAGGACTGGAGTAAAAAGTGAACGGGCTCTGTCGACAAGGGGCACATACGTTTGGTAGTACCACAAGCTCTGAGGGAAAC
>NC_090758.1:47708042-47728042 GCF_036898095.1 Palaemon carinicauda
CTCTCTCTCTCGTGGCATTTCTTAGAGAGAGAGAGAGAGAGAGAGAGAGAGAGAGAGAGAGAGAGAGAGAGAGAGAGAGATGGTATTCTCTTTTCGTTGAAAACTCTATTGTGCTTTTTAGTTGAGATGTAATAATTTATCTTTAAGACAACTACAACTTAAAAGAAACATGTAAACTTCTTTGCAATAAAATGGAATAGTGTATTAGAGTAAATAAGATAAAGTGCTCCAATATTAACTTTAGAGTATGATTTTAAACGATGTACAATCTACTGCCTATCTCTTATGGGATAAAGTAATGTCATGATATTCATGTGAAAGAAATGGTTGCGGAAGCTGTTATCATTAGTATCACCTTTTACAATAAGAGTGTAGCGGGATGTATACAAAACACAACCCCCCCACACCCTTAATCACTCTTACTTCCAAAATATCCCACAACACAAACTTTCCCCTTACTTTACTTTAAACTAGACTCTTGGACAGAAGGAAAATGAAAACAAAACATAGCCTTAAAACTATATTAACGCAACCAAAAGCAAAAATTCTGCATTCAAAATAAGCTTAACATATAAACCACCAACAACCAAAATAATTACACGTAAAACAAATCATTACATTCATAAATATACCGAAAAAAACCGTATCACCATTCAAATAAAAAAACCCTAACACTTAAAATTAACACACCCAAAACCAATATTTGTTTATGAGTGGAACTCTTTATCCACACACACGTGACACACCAAAACCAATATTTGTTTATGTGTGGACGTCGTTGTCCACACAAGGGCCAACAGTCCTTTTCGGCCAAAGCCACAACTCCCTGGCAGACGCAACACTGGCACAATCTGCTATAACTGCCTCACTTAATTTGGCAGTCTATATCGTCATCATCATCATCATCATCCTCATCAGTAACAGCAATCGAAATCGTAATTGTAATAAACAGGCCAGGTCGTCAACAGTTGATCAATCCACTAGAGCATTCTAAACACAAGTTCCTTAAGTAAGCCAGGTCATCAATAGTCAAAAATTTAAGTTTCTCCAAAGGAGGAATCGCGGCCTGCCAAAATAAAAAAGAAAAATACTTATGAACACTCCTAACTAACTTAACTATCGCACCATAATCAAAGATAAACAATAAACTTTCTATCACTCATGAACGCGCCTAACAAAAATAAATAAAACAGTACTTACTCAGAATATAAAAAAAAGCTTCACAGCCGGCTTTCGAAGAGCAAAAAAAATACACAGCCGACTCCTACTATCGTTCGATATCCAATGCTTTCGCCCAAGACATTCATCACCACCCTATCCTAGCTAAAAAGGTAAACAAACAACCTCAATTATACCAACAATCTTTCCAACTTCAAACAATCATTCGCTAATTACCCGTTTTCTCAGCGCGCACCGCGGACACACAAAACACGCACACACAAACGCACATACACACATACTCTCTTGCGCACGCGCGATCTAACAAAACGAAGCAAATGAAATTCTCTCTCTCTCTCTCTGACGAAACTAAAGCAAATAAACACTCTTTCTTTCTTTCTTGCGGTTTGACAAACTTAAGTAAATAAACACTCGCTCACACACACACACACACACTCTCTCTCTCTCTCTCTCTCTCTCTCTCTCTCTCTCTCTCTCTAATGACAAAGCTAAAGCAAATAAAATGTCTCTATTTAACAATACTAAAACAACTCTCTCTCTCTCTCTCTCTCTCTCTCTCTGTGTGACAAAACTAAAGCCAATACTGTAAACACTCTCTCTCTCTCTCTCTCTCTCTCTCTCTCTGACAAAACTTAAATAAACACACTCACACACTCTCTCTCTCTCTCTCTCTCTCTCTCTCTCTCTCTCTCGATTTGGCAAACAAAAATAAATTAAAATAAAATTAATCCTCCACATTCCTCCCCCCTTACTTTGCCAAATCCTCACACAACACTTACCTATTTTCTCATTACCCAGTCGCAATCAGGAACAGGGCCTCGGCTTCGGGTAACTGGGCCTTCATATACCTGCACTCTCTCATTCACTTCTTCCATGTCGTTTTCATTCAACGTACTATTACTATTCCCGTCTATGCTCTGCTCGTCTAAGATATCATTCACTATTTCATCTACCTCAGTTTCATCTGGCCCGAAAATCCCACTAATTTCTGTCAACAATTCATCCATTACATCTAAACCATTTTCTACTTTAACAAAAGAATCATTCATACTGCTTATCATTCTCCTATCTTTCATTCTCGTGTCCGTCATACGTTCTCTTGCCTCATCTAACGAAAAACCACACACACTATAAGTATCATTCATACTCATCCAAGTTTCATCTGTATTAATACATTTATCTTCCATACTCACCTGTACATTTACACCCTTGTCCTGCTTATTCTGATTCCCGCCTACAACTACAAAATTTTCCCGCCTTTTATCCCCAGTAAAATTCTCAGACTTCTTTTTCCTTCCATACTCTACTAACACCAATTGGTTATCTTCTAAACCTAATGCCTCACACATACTCGGTTCATACTTGTTCGTTTTAAGCCATTTAGTCATACCATTCTCCTGAATATATCTTGGTACCTCCTTCCATTTCCGCAACTGATTGTGGTGTGCCCTAACCTTTTCCACACTACCATCCACACTTACTTTACCTAAAACATAACTCAACCCACTAGAACCAACATCTAACACCTCATATGGACCTTCAAACTTATCACGTACCTTATTGACATTCATTCTTCCCTTTTCAATTACTTCTTTCAACACTTTCTCTCCCACTTTGTAGCTTTCAAATCTCTCATTTGCTTTCTTCCAAACATCTCTATCATTCTCGGACACACCCAATCTCGGTCTTACTATCTTTTCAAAATTCAACACAAACTTACACGGAGACATACCAGTACTCTTGTGCACCGTCGCATTATACGCCCACAACGCACGCCCAACATATAAATCCCAATCATTATCACATGTACTCATCATCCGCAAAATTTCTGTTAAGGTTCTTACAGTCCTTTCAGCCAAACCATTCGCACTTGGCATATACGGAGTCGAATACACATGTTCAATGCCCCATTCTCTCAACATCTGCTCAAACTCCTATCCAACAAACTCCGGACCATTGTCACTTAACATTTTTGCAGGCTTACACACACTCATCGGCAACATCACTTGACTTACCATTCTCGCTACAGTCTCACTTCTTTTATTCTTGATGGGTACGGCATACGCAAACTTGCTCATATGATCGACCATGACAATCATTCCCACATGTCTTCTCGCAGTCACAGGCAACGAAACACAATCAATCACAAACATCTCAAATGGCTCTTTCATACGTAACCTCAAAATAGGCGGACTTGCATGCATGCTCTGATACTTCCCCTTCTGACAATCCTCACAAGTGGTCGCTACATCCCTACAAATTTGACTCAACCCAGGCGTAAACAACCTCTCTCGCATGCATTCCCACAATTTATTCTTCCCCATATGCCCATACCTGTCATGCACTACCATACACATACTTACAGCTGCATGCATTGGAAATACAGGAACATATATATCTTCATCCATTCCCCTATGCAAAAAATACACAATATTCTGACAAACAATAAATCTTTTAACAACTTTCTTATACGCTTCCAAATCACACGGCCATTCTTCCACCCTAATACCATTTAAAATACATTCACGTAATCGATTTATTTCGAAACATTCACCTTGCATTTCTTCCACCTCTTCTTTGCTTAACAAATCATCTTCACTCTTTACAATATCAATCATGCCAACAAAATTCGCCATGAATACACTATTATCCTCGATTACTATTACCTTACAGCCATTCTTTGAAAGCAAACCCTTACCAACATCAACTGACACATGGTGCAACCTCAAAAAATCTATTCCCATCAAAAAACAACTAGGCATTTCATTCTCTCCCATTACAATAAAATTATGTTCAACTTCCATACTCCCTAGTTTCACTTTCAACCTCACTTCTTCCCAAACAAGTAAACTTCCCTGACCTATTCCATGAATTCTCACACTCGTACACTGTCTTTTCACTTCCCAATTGTACCTCTCAATTTCCCTGATAACCGACTCATTTACTAATGACACTTGAGCACCCGTATCAATTAAACTACAATATTCATTCTCATTTATATTCACATACGTCATCATCCTTCCTTTTACACCATGCATACATACATTTACTCTCCTTTCAATTCTGTCACTCACTTCACCAATATGTTCATCATCATGTTCACTGTCCTCTATACCCCCATATCTTAGATTAAGGTCACTTGCACCATTATCCTTCTCACTCAACAATTTGCAACATTCCTCCTTACATTGAATCCTCAAAATATATTCCCTATCATTCTCCTTACATGCCCTATATTCCATCGGTCGATTCCATCCAAAATACAAATACACAGTTACACCATACAACCTACTTACCACCATTAATATCTTTGATAATACTTCCCCTTCTAGTACACTACTCTCCTCCTCATATACCATTTCTTTTGTCACTTCATTCATCACCCTTCTTTTAAGCTCAGTTACACTACCTGGTATTTCCGTATTTAACCCCTCTTGTATTAACTTACTTAAACCCATTAGGATACACTTATACACCATATCTTGCCCTTCACAACTCTGCTCCACAACTAAACCTTCAGGCAACCTTTCAGAATTCTGATTACTCTCTTTATCTTCCATCCTCCCATGCATCCTCGACATCGCATCCGCTATCACATTCTTATTTCCCGGTACATATTCTAACCTAAAATCAAATTCATTCAAATCCTCTATGGTCCTAGCAACCCTTGCATTCACACACTCTTTCCTTATCATATACGCTAGGGGCTGATGGTCAGTACGCACAATGAATTTTACACCATACAAAAATACTTTCAATGCTTTCACACAAAATCGTATTGCAGCCAATTCCCTGTCAATCGTCGAATACTTCCGCTCAGCTTTATTAAACGCTTTACTAACATACGCTATTACTCTCAATTGCTCTTCTCCATTTACTCTCTGCATTTGAACCAAACAACCACCCATACTAACCCCACTCGCATCCGTATACAACTCTAGCATACTCGCATTTTCACTGTAGTCTGGAAATGCCAAAGTGACGTCTTTTGCGGCCTCTTCCTTCAACCTTTCAAACGCTTCTATCATCCGATCATCCCATTTTAATTTTGTACTATTCCTTTTACCCGTCCATTCATTCAAAGGCTTCCCTATACCTGAACAATCTCTAACAAACTTGCGCCCAAACTCAACCAAACCAAGAAAACCTCGCAACTCACGCACAGTCCGGGGACGTGGAAATTCTCGCACCTTATTCACAAACTTGTCACTCTTCCTTATACCAGATTCACCCACTACATGCCCAAGAAATTCCACCTCCCTGGACAACCATGTACACTTCTCAAGCTTAATTTTCAAACCAACTTCAATTAACCGCATCAACACTGCCTCAAGCAACCGCATATGTTCCTCAACAGTCTCGCTCGCAATCAGAATATCATCTATAAAAACAGTCACCTTCTGTCTATCAAACCCAGCCAAAACTACATTCATTGCTCTTTGGAAGGCAGCAGGCGCATTAGCAAGACCAAAACTCAACCTTTTAAATTGAAAGTGACAATTTGTACTTGAAAATGCGGTAATGGGCCTGCTCCCCTCTGCCAGAGGCATCTGATAATAGCCCCGCACCAAATCTAATTTAGTAAAAACTTTCATTCCATGCATCTTATAAACACAATCAGACACCACATTCATTGGAAAACGTTCTTTAACAGTCACCTCATTCACCTTCCTATAATCAATACACATACGTAAACTTCCATCAGGCTTTCGTACAGGGACAATAGGGCTATTCCAGGCACTCTCACTCCTTTCTATTACACCCATACGCTCTAATTCCTGACACTGCTCCTCTATCTCCCTGGCAATAGGCGGAGAAAAATGCCTGGGACGCTGATATATGGGGGTATCATCACTAAGAACTATTTTAAATTCTGGCAGGTCTGACCCCCCACAATCATCGTCACCGAGACTCATAACTCTCCGCTTATCCCATAACATCTTAAGCAATCGTTCCCTTTCGACCTCACTTATACTCTCATCTAACTTAATTCTTCCTTTCAACGTATCGTAATCCCAATCGTCATCGTTCTTTACCTTACCAGACATCACCTGTCTCGCCTTAACATATCTTCCATCCTCTACATTAATCAGTGTATACATACATCCCATGCAATCACCCTCACGTATTCCGCGTACTCTCTTCCTCCTAACACACGGCAACAACCTTACATACACCTTGGGTTCCTGCATATTCATAACACCATCATATATATACGCACTCGTTTTCACCAAATTACCTGCTTCCATACCTTCCACTACATATTCATCCTTGTCACTATTTGAAATTCCCAGACTGCTCGGCCATGCAACTTTTACACTAATAACCTCACCTTTCTTACCCGATAACTTTACACTTTCCTTTGCTACCAACGGCACTCCCTTCCACACCTTCGTACTCACTCTGCCGTCTTCCTTTAAATAAAATTCCCCACAAATATTACTTTTAACCTTTATTTCAATCATATTCACACTTGGATGTACAATCATACCACATTTTTTCCAAAATTTATACCCAAGCAGTACGTCATATTTCTCATTCGCTCCCTCAACCACGTAAAAATCATTATCCTCCATCATCAGCCCCCCAATCATAACATTTTCCCGCAACTTCCCTTGCACAGGCATACGCAAATTACCAATACCTTTTACTTCACCCTTACATCCCGTAAATTCACAAACCTCTTTTACCTTATCATATGCATTCCTAAACATTAAATTGTCACCACAACCAGTATCAATCAAACCAACCAACTCTACACCATTAAAAATCATTTTCACACTCATGCAATCATGTGCTCTTTCTCCCATCACATCTTCATGCAATAAACCCTCACGAACATGCATCACATTCACTCCCCACACACACGAGGACTCACCCAGCTGAACCCTCTGATGAATTAGTTTCCCGAACATCCTGGCTGACTTGATCCCTTCTTTCTACAAACCCTAGCTACATGCCCATCTGCACCACATTCAGTACACTTACCCCGCGGCTCCTTGCACATTCTAGCATAATGACCATCCTTACCACAATTACCACAAATTACATTCATACGATTATTACGGCATCCACTCGCTATGTGTCCAGTCATACCACACCGATAACACTTAACCACTTTCTCTTTCTTACAGTCGCTAATACGATGCCCTGTCTCTCCACACCCGAAACATGCTCCTAATGCCCATCTACACTCGTTCTTTTTATGTCCTACCTTCCCACACCTATAACACCTCTCTTCACGGATACCACTACCTAACCTAACTTGCTGCGTACTAGCACTTCTATCTCTCCAAACTTGATTTCCCTGTCTAAACCCGTCATTTCTCGGCATAGGTATTCCTACATTACTCACCCTAACACTTCTATCTACTACACTATCAGCTGCCCTCATTGGCCCTCTCATAACAGCATCTCTAAAACTACCAAATTCTGGCACACATTCCTCCATTCCAGTTCTTACACTCACAGATTTACTTTCTTTCATACACCTATCTAACTCGTAATCCTCAACTATCTCTAAAATATCATCCCAAGTCAATCTCTCTCTAGTCCATCTCATTTTCTCCTTCCGTTTCAAATTAATAAACTCACACACACTCTCTGGTACTGTACCCAAAAACTTCTTCATTAGTTCCTTATTTTCGTTTATTCCTTCGTCCCCATACTTCTTTCTAGCCAATGTTTCTAACCTACATACATACATCGAGATTGCTTCACCCACCTTCATTCGTGCTTCATCAAAATCATTTTTTCGCTTATACCTAACACTACCTTTCATACGTTTTACCTGTTCAATTATCCTATTCTTTACACTTTCATACTCAACCTCTCCTACACTCATTATCACCCCATACATCGTCAACAAATATCCTGACAAAAATTCTCCCAACTCCCTAGCCCAAACTCTCTTACTATCCCCATACTTAGCCTGACAAAACTTTTCATATTCCCTAAAGAAGTCATATACATCCCTACTGCTATGTTCATTAAAACTTGCACACCTAGGTACCTCTCTCATAAACACTGTCTTACAAACTTCCTCTACTTCATTCTCACTACTATCTTCACTGTCTACTCCCTTCTTGTTGCCTTCTTCTTCATTTGAATACAATGAATCTAATTCTACACTCAAAGTCCTATCTTTAACTATTCCCTTCTTACCCTTTTTCTTACTTACCCCCTTCACCCATTCATGATCATCCTCACTCACACCCTGACCTTTCTTCTTTTCTTTCTTCACATTATCTTTACCTTTCTTCTCCTTCTTCCTATCACCCTTCGTTCCAATCTTACTATGTCTAGGCCCTTTACTTTCAATATCACTATCACTACCGTCCCCATTATCACTTACCCTATCCTCTTCCACAATCAACCCGTTACCAGAAGCAGAAGCCACTCCTCCGACTGCACCTTCACCTACAACAGTTTTCATCATCCCCATTACTTGCCCTATCATATCTTCCATTCGTTTCTCCATTCGTTCCTCATTCTCTTTCATCCTCATCTCAAAACATTCTTCCACTTTCGCTACAGTTCCCTTTAACTCCCTAAGCTCCTTCTGCATCACCGCATTCTCCCAGTTCAACCTCTCATTCTCTACTAGCAACCTCTCCTCACGCTCCTTACTCAGCCGCAATTCCTCCCTCAAAACCCTTAATTGCTCCTCCATTTTTCATCAACCTTAATCCTAATTCCGTCCTTCGTCCAACAGTCCAGCTTCTATCCCACCTCGGCAGTCCCTGTTCGGGCGCCAAATTTATGTAGCGGGATGTATACAAAACACAACCCCCCCACACCCTTAATCACTCTTACTTCCAAAATATCCCACAACACAAACTTTCCCCTTACTTTACTTTAAACTAGACTCTTGGACAGAAGGAAAATGAAAACAAAACATAGCCTTAAAACTATATTAACGCAACCAAAAGCAAAAATTCTGCATTCAAAATAAGCTTAACATATAAACCACCAACAACCAAAATAATTACACGTAAAACAAATCATTACATTCATAAATATACCGAAAAAAACCGTATCACCATTCAAATAAAAAAACCCTAACACTTAAAATTAACACACCCAAAACCAATATTTGTTTATGAGTGGAACTCTTTATCCACACACACGTGACACACCAAAACCAATATTTGTTTATGTGTGGACGTCGTTGTCCACACAAGGGCCAACAGTCCTTTTCGGCCAAAGCCACAACTCCCTGGCAGACGCAACACTGGCACAATCTGCTATAACTGCCTCACTTAATTTGGCAGTCTATATCGTCATCATCATCATCATCATCCTCATCAGTAACAGCAATCGAAATCGTAATTGTAATAAACAGGCCAGGTCGTCAACAGTTGATCAATCCACTAGAGCATTCTAAACACAAGTTCCTTAAGTAAGCCAGGTCATCAATAGTCAAAAATTTAAGTTTCTCCAAAGGAGGAATCGCGGCCTGCCAAAATAAAAAAGAAAAATACTTATGAACACTCCTAACTAACTTAACTATCGCACCATAATCAAAGATAAACAATAAACTTTCTATCACTCATGAACGCGCCTAACAAAAATAAATAAAACAGTACTTACTCAGAATATAAAAAAAAGCTTCACAGCCGGCTTTCGAAGAGCAAAAAAAATACACAGCCGACTCCTACTATCGTTCGATATCCAATGCTTTCGCCCAAGACATTCATCACCACCCTATCCTAGCTAAAAAGGTAAACAAACAACCTCAATTATACCAACAATCTTTCCAACTTCAAACAATCATTCGCTAATTACCCGTTTTCTCAGCGCGCACCGCGGACACACAAAACACGCACACACAAACGCACATACACACATACTCTCTTGCGCACGCGCGATCTAACAAAACGAAGCAAATGAAATTCTCTCTCTCTCTCTCTCTGACGAAACTAAAGCAAATAAACACTCTTTCTTTCTTTCTTGCGGTTTGACAAACTTAAGTAAATAAACACTCGCTCACACACACACACACACTCTCTCTCTCTCTCTCTCTCTCTCTCTCTCTCTCTCTCTAATGACAAAGCTAAAGCAAATAAAATGTCTCTATTTAACAATACTAAAACAACTCTCTCTCTCTCTCTCTCTCTCTCTCTCTCTCTCTCTCTCTCTCTCTCTCTCTCTGTGTGTGACAAAACTAAAGCCAATACTGTAAACACTCTCTCTCTCTCTCTCTCTCTCTCTCTCTCTCTCTCTCTCTCTCTCTCTCTCTGACAAAACTTAAATAAACACTCTCTCTCTCTCTCTCTCTCTCTCTCTCTCTCTCTCTCTCTCTCTCTCTCTCTCTCTCTCTCTCTCTCTCTCTCTCGATTTGGCAAACAAAAATAAATTAAAATAAAATTAATCCTCCACAAGAGGACGGAGTCAGATTTAACCCACCTTAACAAGTGTTCCACTGGAATAAGAGTTTGTAATAAATGGACTAGTTTCATCATACCCACCATATTGAACACAATTACAAGATAGCCTGTCCATTTTCTGAAAGACATTTGTGTTCCAAACACTTTGTAATCTGCTTTTAACACATCATTACGTCATTCAAAATGACTGGGGATTTCAATTTACATGGGAAGTGAAGCTCTTTAATCGGTTTTAGGTGTAAATATTATAATAACGGAACTTGGACAGGGACTATTCTATTATAATGAATCGGGATTCATGATAAAGTCGGTATAATACTATCATTAAAAACGCTACTACTTTAAACATAGATTAATCTATCAATAAATAAAACTCACTTTATTCTAATATTTATTTTTTTCTTCAAATCAATAACCGCAACTTTCAACCCCTAAGAGACTCAAAAGATTTATTTGTAATAAACAAAGTAAACTAAAAAAAAAAAACGAAGTAGGATACTATAAAAGAGGAAAAGCTTTAATGATATTTGATGTGAAATATATTTGGAGGTATAGAGAATTTAATAATCCTAGAAACTAATTCCATGCCATGTTTGATTGTCTAACGCAGGGGAAATCGCTTTGATGCCCAGAAACCACATCCGCTTAGAGATGTGACCCATCATTCCGGTGAAAGCTGGTGGGACTCTCTTGGAACCAAGACACTGGCACTCAAATTGGTTACCTTTTGAACCACTTACAAATCGATGGAGTTTTCTTAAATGTATCTGATAGGTCTATGAAAACATAAACTCCTTTCCTCACTGAACCCAGCTCTGTCCATGGAATTTTCTGGGGAAACTTTCATAGAACGGTAAACTAGTTAACATTTGACATATCGAACACCATTCTCCCTCGTTCCAACATTTTGAAGATTAAAAATGACATGTTTCTAAACAACAGAGATGAGTTTAAACCCTCTATTTCAGTCTCTTATTTAGGAGGTTGGCTGAACTGGAAAATAACTTGGAGAATGAATGGTTCCTTCGACAAGGCCAAAAAAAAAAAGGAAAAAAATCTTATGCAATATATTTAATGCACTATGAACTCTTATAACAATGTTAGAAAGGTTTTCTTAAAATCTCCCGAGTAAGTTCAGGGGTTTAAACTATATGTTCGAAAGAAGACCTTTGATTTTCGTAGATTTGAAAAATAATTCTTATTATTTTATTTATTGTTTATGAAAACAAGGGCTATATTTTAACGTGGTTCTCCTAAGAATTGTTTTATGAATATTTAAGAATTTAAAAAGTTTATTATAATTCTATAGAGCTTGAAACTTGGTCTATGCCAACAACTTACTAATGCATGGCCGATTACCAGCTTTACCTACAATTATATGAACCAAAGAAAATAAAATAAAATGAGGGATGGTGTTATTAGGAGAAGGCAATATTGTGTATCATATTCTCAAAAATTAAATCCATATCATAATTGTGTTTAGCAGAATGACTGATATCTAGGACACCTACTGGTCATTGGTTTGCTGTGATATGAGGACCTTGGCGGCCGGTATCTGAAAGAAGTCAGGCCTCTTCCAGTCACAAAGGTTAAAGTGATATGACGTATGGTAAAAGAAAAAAAAGTTTTATGTACCAACTAAGCCTATCGATGGGGTAAACCCATTCTTACCGTATCCGAGGCCTAAAAGAACAATGACAATTAAAAATAGTTTCGTTTACTAAGTCGCCCAACTGGTGGATAGCAAAACCTATTACTCAAAGTATGGCTGAAGGACCATGAAATAATGGAAAAGAAAAATGCCTAGCGTTGAACCAGGAGGAGGTAATAGGGTCTCTCTCGAAAGAAAGAATCTCAATTGATTCACAATAAAAAAAAAAAAAAAGTATCTAAAGATAAATATCCGTTCATCCTTAGACATCAGTGTAGGATATTTTCGAAGTTAAATAGGCGTAGGTCTACATAAAATGAGTAAGCACAAGACTCTTCTCAACACACTCAGAAGTGAAATGTTACCAAAATCTAGTTCACAATACCTATTTCTAGTAGAGGAGTGTTGGGAGGAATTTCAAGATGATCATTTGATGGAAAGAAAAAAAAGGTAACAGATGATGGCTTAGATGGAAAAAAAAAAAAAAAAAAAACATATGGTGTGTGAGAGGAAGATTTGAGTGGAAAGAATTGTTAATGTCTCCTTCAGAAGGTAGACTCCAAGAATCTGCAAGATTGAATTAAGAATTTGCTATAAAACTGGTAAAACATTACATTATTTTTGTTTTATCATTATTTCATTGTTCTTGTGTCTCATGGACTCTTGCAACTTTCTCGATGGTATATAATCCTCACTTGCAAATTCAACGAAAAAAGAAAACAGATGGTATTCATCACCTGAGAGGTTCAGTGCAACATTTCTTTCAGAACAGATGTTAACTCTTTCATCGAAACCAAACAAATTTGTTGCACATCACTGTGCTGAGATTTTCGTGTTTTTGCCGTAAGATTTAACGTAGCGATTCGCAGAGATCATATACTTCTTTTTTCAATGTCCCTTTCAACGGGTTTCGTTGAAATGGACGGGTGTTTGTGGGTGGGTGTGTGTGTGCGTGTGTGTGCGTGTGTGTGTTTGTGTAGGTGTGTGTGTCTATGCAAATACTTTTCCACTATATCGGTGCGTTATTTATTTCAAGGACTAACTCGTTGATTGCCAAAATAAGTCAAAACATTATTTTGGTAAAAGTCAGAAGTCTTATATTGAGGACTAGTCTATTCCCAGTAGCTTTTGGAACTAAGTTTGAAGAGTGAATATAATTCTAAAGTAAAGTGCCGAGTTGAACAACATCCCTGGAAATACTGACTAACCACCAGAATAAATTGTTCTGATAGTAGCGAGAAACCGGAAAGTATTCAGATCCAGGAGAAAACCTGATTGATATAAGATCACACAAATACTTGAAAACTGATTTCAGGACATTTTCAGGAAAGGTTGAACTTAACCTTTGAGACAAATCTTTCAGGTTTGGCAGATTCATATCATAATATGAATGAGGAGTGATAATAATGGTGAGCACTAGATGGGTGATGGCCTCGTTTCAGTGATTTCGAACTGATGTAGTTATATGTGAAGAAAAAATAAAACTGATGTTGTATTGTTCCACATTAAATGCTTTGCTTCTAGAATAGGTTTGTCACCATTTGAATTAAACAGTATATTTGATTTCAACAAACAAAATCTTCAGGAGTAAACAAAAAAGAAAAGCATCCAGTTTTACTTCCGTTTCATTCATTACCATGCGTTATACAATATCCGTTCTCTGTAAGAACAAATATAAAGGTATTTAGATAATACCTTGTAATTATCATAATAATATTTCCCTCAAACACTTAGGTTCCAAGAGCAAATATTGTTACATTCGGTTATCATACAAAATGTAAAATCTACTCAAAAGATTGTAGCTATCAGTTATTGCATACTATAGGTTATATCAAAACTACAAATGGTTTCCAAAAAATGCCAAAACCGTAACATCAAATGAGGAATAATAGTCAGCATTCCATACCAATACCTATTATTAGTGTTTACGACATTTTACAAGTTCCACATAATACTCTCAGTACACCAAACAAAAACCTTAATTACAATATTTCTTAAAACCCTAAACAAGAAATAAAAAACTAATAGAATTCAAATAAAGTTCAATTTTAATTAATACTAATCCTTAATCTATAATTACTCAAACACACTACAACATACAACAATACAAATCTCTAAACTTAACATGAATAATACAAAAAAAAAGAGCACCAAAAAAAATCAACGTCACTATAACCGATATATATATATATATATATATATATATATATATATATATATATATATATATATATATATATATATATATATATATATATATATATATATACATACAAATATATATTTATTTATATCTATATATAAATATATATACCTATATATATATATATATATATATATATATATATATATATATATATATATATATATATGTGTGTGTGTGTGTGTGTGTGCGTGTGTGTGTGTGTGTGTGTGGACACCTTCTTCCACAAAAGGGCCAACCGTCTTTCACAGTTCACGTTCAACTCTGTGGCAAAAGGAACACTTTCTGGTAACTGTCACAGCTGCCTCAATTGATTATATTTGTGCTGCATATCATCATCATCATCAGCAGCTGCGACAGCAAACTGAAATTGTCTACTCTGGCTGGGACATCAACAGTTATCTAGTTCTAAGGGGAAGTCGAATCAAAATCCTTATTTGTCTAGTGAGCAACAATCAAGTCCACATTCGGGCAAAAAAAAAAAAAAATAAAAAATAAATAAAAAAAAAAAAAACCTCTCCCTTCAAAGGAGGAATTACAGCCTGGATAAAAAAGAAAACTTACGGACACTCCTAGCTAACTATACTATCGCACTGTAATCAATGATGAAATCATAAGCTGTTTTTTTATTTACAGTCACGATAAGTAAAGGTAAATAAAACTGTACTTACTGGTAAAAAAAAAAAAAGAAACTTCCAAAGCTGGTCGGAAATAATTATAAAGTTAGATAACTAATCCAGCTTTCACAACACACTGACCCCAGCTGCAGTCAATTAAAGAAAGCATTTGCCCAAGACAACCTCAATTCTATCATCACTCTTTCTCACTACAAACAATCATTACATTAACTAACTCATCTTTCTCTCTCTCTCTCTCTCTCTCTCTCTCTCTCTCTCTCTCTCTCTCTCTCTCTCTCTCTCTCTCTCTCTCTCTCTCGATGATTTTACAAACAACTAATACAATACAGAATAATATAAAAATCTGTCCTCTGCAACCCTAGTTGGAAAAGCAGGATGCTGTAAGTCCAAAGGCTCCAACAGAGAAGAATATTCAAGTGAGGAAAAGAAACCAATAAACCAAAAGAGAAGTAATAAACAATGAAAATCGAATATTTTAAGAACCGTAACAATTTTGAATTAGATCTCTCATATATAAACTATAAATGCTTAAAAGAAAGAGGAAAAAAATAAGAAGGAACCGCGTTCCCTCGTGTACTCTAAAGTATGTGGAACGCCATGGAACAGAGGCTATTTTTATTATTATTATTATTATTACTACTAGCCAAGCTACAACCCTAGTTGGAAAAGCAAAATGCTACAAGCCTAAGGGCTCCAATGGGGAAAAATAGCCAAGTGAGGAAAGGAAATAAGGTGATAAATAAATGATGAGATTAAATTAACACTAAATCATTCTAAAAACAGAAACAATGTCAAAACAGATATGTCCCCTATAAACTATTAACAACGTTAAAAACAGATATGTCATATATAAACTCTAAAAAGACTCATGTCCGCCTGATCAACATAAAAACATTTGCTCCAGCTTTGAACTTTTGAAGTTTTACTGATGCAGCTGGAATAAAACTTCTAGATTACTGTGTAGTATTGAGCCTCATGATGGAGAAGGCCTGGCTATTAGAATTAACTGCCTGCCTAATATTACGAACATGATAGAATTGTCCAGGGAGATCTGAATGTAAAAGATGGTTAGAGTTATGAAAAATCTTGTGCAACATGCATAATGAGCTAATTGAACGACGGTGCCAAAGATTAATATCAAGATCAGGAATAAGAAATTTAATAGACCGTAAGTTTCTGTCCAACAAATTAAGATGAGAATCTGCGGCTGAAGACCAGACAGGAGAACAATACTTAAAACAAGGTAGAATGAAAGAATTAAAACACTTCTTCAGAATAGATTGATCACCAAAAATCTTAAAAGACTTTCTCAATTAGCCAATTTTTTTTGCAATTGAAGAAAACACAAATCTAATGTGTTTCTCAAAAGTAAATTTGCTGTCGAGAATCACACCTAAAATTCTAAAAGAGTCATACAAATTTAAAGAAACATTATCAATACTGAGAACAGGATGTTGAGGAGCCACTGTCCTTGACCCACTTACAATCATAGTTTGAGTTTTGTTAGGATTCAACTTCATACCCCATAATTTGCACCATGCACTAATTTTAGCTAGATCCCTACTAAGGGATTCACCAACCCCAGATCTACATTCAGGGGATGGAATTGATGCAAAGTGAGTAGCATTATCTGCATATGCAACAAGCTTATTTTTTAGGCCAAACCACATGTCATGTGTATATAGTATGAAAAGTAATGGGCTAAGAACACTACCCTGTGGAACACCGGACATCCCATTCCTATACTCACTATGGTGCCCATCAACAAAACTCTTTGAGATCTATTAACTAAAAAATCAATAATAATGGTAAGAAACGACCCACCCACTCCCAACTGTTTGAGTTGGAAAACAAGGGCCTCGTAATTAACACGGTCAAAGGCAGCACTAAAATCAAGGCCAATCATACGAACTTCCTGACAACAATCAAGGGATTTCTGTACGGCATTGGAGATTGTAAGAAGGGCATCACAGGCTCCAAGGCCTTTACGAAAACCAAATTGCAAACTAGGGAATAGATGATTACCTTCAGCAAACCTATTAAGACGTTTTGCCAGAAGACGATCAAAAACTTTAGATAGTATGGGAGTTATGGAAATTGGGCGGTAATCAGTGGGACTTGAGCTACCATAAAGACATTTACATAGAGGAGTAACATGATACTATCCATGAATAGAGAACAATGGTTTGATTTTGGAATGTCCTTCTCCTAGAAGAGCTGCTTAAAGAGTTGTTTTTACCCTTACCAAGAGGAAATTAACCACTAAACAATTACACTCCAAGAGTTAACCCTCGAGCGAAGAAGAATTGTTTGTTAACCTCAGTGTTGTCAGATGTATGAGGGCAGAGGAAGATATAGAAAGAATAGGTCAGACTATTCAGTATATGTGTAAGCAAAGACAAAATGAATCGTAATAAGAGAGAAGGATCTAATGTAGTACTGTGTGTTCAGTCAAAGGACCCAATAACTCTCTAGAAGTAGTAACTTAATGAGTGACTGGTGCCCTGGCCAGTATAATACCTATAACATCTTCTTCAAGATATTATATTGTATTAATGACGCATAAACTTCAGGGCATCCACACACGAGTAGTGGTCAGACAAGACTGTCTTCTAACCCGTCATCCGTCCTATATATTGGGATCTTTTTTTTCTACAGAATTCGGGAGCGTACAGGATTAACATTAGGCAACAGGCCGCCACGCCAGGCTCCCACTCCCGAATCATCCTGTAGGACTCAGGCCTGTCACACGACTGGTTTCGAAGCAGTTATGAGAAATATCTAGAAAATTTTTGTTCTATAATACGATAATGATTTCGAATTGCAGTATTATTATTTTACCCATATATCAAATAGAAAAAGATAAACATTTTCCATAAGTCTTGTAACACAATATACATAAATATAATGTACATATATCAAATCCTACGGCCTATCAAAAAGTTTGAGTTCATTACCAATGGATTTTTACAAATACAAAATTATTCTAGTAGACACGATTACAAATATAATAATCTCATTACAATCAACACAATATACAATTTTGTAATACTAAATCAAAGTGAGAATTCTAAATAAACAAAGTTCATGAATAATCACAAATTAATATCAATAAAATCATTGTAAAGAGAACTAAAAGGTTTCTTCTTATCAGGTATCAAAATTCACAAATACTAATTTACCTATGCCTCTCATCAGCCAGGGTTTACCATCATCCTCCAAAACATGACTAAATAATACATCAAATGGAAAGATGGACTTCACTGAAACTTTAGGATAAGTTTGATTGGACTTTTCAACAACTTCACACACAGGTGAAGATAAAAGTTACAGATAATAATATCCTATCATGCAAATTTATACAGGACGGTCTACCAATTTACCAAGTCTGACTGAAATCGTATCAACAGTGTATGAATAGTTGCTAAGTGGGATACATCCAATGGTGGGCAGACAGTCAAACAGCTTTCCAAAGTCAGGATGGACTGAAATGTTCGGTCATGTACAACAGACAGATACACTGACAAGCTGACAAATGCATGTTATCCTCTCTTGCACATCTGTAAAATGATCTATGCCCTTCAAAAAAGGTTTGGTTGAAAATGATTGAACAATGCAAGAATTAACATAACAAATGAAAAACGCCAGTTATACAGATTCTATGTGTTATAATCTACCTTAACACCAGATTAAATCCAAATTACCTCTTTGTGGAAGACTTATAACGACAAGGTAAGCATAATAGGACAGGCAGATAGACTAACTAACACATGGACAAATGACAGGAAAAAGTATAATCTCTCGCAACAGTCAGTGGGGAACTAATTAACATTGAACTTGTGTGTATATAAGGAACTAGTTTTATCAATATGTTGAAACAAATGAGAAAGAATACCGTAAATATATCTAAAGCTAAAGAAAGCGAAACTACTACAAACATTTAAGGCTTTTTAGCAAACGAAGCTGGAAATTATATTAACAGAAACGAGAAAAAAATGGAATACAGTGTAAAGAAGTTAAAGCTTAATAAAGGCTATGAAACATTTCAAAGTACTGTAGAATAAGACTAGTATTTTAATTAGAAAGAATAAGATCTGTTTTCCGAATTTTTTTTTTTTTTTTTTTTTTTTTGAATTCCAAGGTCAATAGAAAATACGAAAAAGTAAAATATATGTTTGTAAAAGATGGGAATAAACCAATGCAATACCTGCTATACTTATTTTTTTAATCATTCATTGTATTACCATGCCTTCGTCACTTTGTTCATGTAAGCTCCACATGTCATTGAATTGACATATACTACCTGTTTTAATAGCCTTTGTCGTTTATTATTCATGCCTGTATGATTTATTGGTCATAAATTGGAATTTAGTTTTCTTTCCTTAGTCATTTAAAAGGCATATCTACATTCAGTCACTAACCATGTGTAGTCATACCTATGTTACTTAACTCATACATATTTGATCACATTTTTATACCTGCAACATTTGACTATTGTTAAATTTATTTAATTCAAAAACATGTATCATTCAACTGTCTTACTAGTATCACTAAATGTTATATCGGTACCAATTAGTTCATATACCTGCATAATTTCCATGCAGTACTTGTATCAAATACTCTTCACATAGGTGTCATTTCTATTATAAAGAAGAGTATATTTTTCCTGCCGAGATGTGACATCACTCTTCCAAGATATGATGAACCCTGCAGGAATAGGCTGTAACTCCTCAATGATAGGTGATGCTGGCTCTATTGACAAGTGAGAAAGATAAAAATAAACAAGGATTAAAAGCCATGAAATTAGAGTCATTATTATTATTACTAGCTAAGCTACAATCCTAATTGGAAAAGCAGGATGTTATACGCCCAAGGCCTCCAACAAAAAAAAAAAAAAAATACCCCAGAGATGAAAAAAATAAAAAAAGAGGGGAAAAAAA
>NC_090758.1:47739429-47746929 GCF_036898095.1 Palaemon carinicauda
CCCAAATCATCGAAACTGCATCATCAGGGTATTCATTCTGGACACCCCTGGTCATGTCCTCGGTCATCCACATATATTCATCTCTCTCTCTCTCTCTCTCTCCTCTCTCTCTCTCTCTCTCTCTCTCCCGTCTATATGTGTATTGCAAGAACTCTCATCCCGTTCTCTATTTTCTCTATTATGATTGGGGTCCTCACTATTTTGGTTACGTTCTTCGTTCCTCTTTTGTGCCCTAGTTGTTACTCGTATTACTGCACTTCTAGAGAGAGCATCAGCTACCTTGTTAGCCTTACCTTCTATGTGGTGAAAACCCTTTATGTTAAATTCTAACAGTCTCTCAATCCATCTCGCTTGACGAGAGGTCAAATCACTTTTATAATACAAATCACATAAGGGGCGATGATCGCTTTGCAACTCAATTGACTGACCTAATAAAAATAACCGATGCCTCTCTAGAACCCAAAGAATAGCCAAAGCCTCTCGATCGAATGTACTATAACTCTTTTTCTGCCCCTTTTAATGCCCGGGAAGCAGAACAAATGGGTCTCTCTCTGCCTTTATCATCTCGTTGAGAAATTACGCCACCAATAGCTACGTTACTCGCATCTGTTGTCACTAAAAACGGGCGATCAAATCTAGCATATGCAAGTAATTTATTGCTAGTTAAGGCAGCTATTAAATGGTTAAAGGCCCTTTCTTCTTCCTCTCTCCAATTTATTGATTTTTGTTTCTTTAAAGCATATAAGGTTCTCACTATCTCTCCAAAACCAAGGAACCCAGCTACTTCCTTAGAGTTACGTGGCCTGGGGAAATCTGTAATAGCCGCGACTTTACTGGGGCAGGGTTGGATACCTTCTGGGGTTACTATGTGACCTAAAAATTTGACCTGTTTACAGAAAAATTTGCACTTTGACAAATTTATTTTCATACCATTATGTCGCAATGCTTCTAAAACTTTACAAATGTTATCATTATGTTCTTCAACCGTTTTCCATGTAATTATGATATCATCTAAATAAACAAGAACATTATGGCCAATTAAGGGTGACAAAACCGCCATCGTTTACTCTAGAAAAATGATTTGGCGCATTTTTAACATCGAAAAGAAGAAAATTAAACTGAAATAATTGATTGTTAGCTATTAATGCCGTTTTACATTTACTGTCTTCCTGAATGGGTATTTGATAGTATCCAGGATTTAAATCAACAGTTGTAAAATATTTGCTATCCCATACTTTCACAAGTAATTCTTTGATTGAGGGAAATGGGAATGCATTATCCTTAGTGATTGCATTCAAAATCCTATAATCAGCACACAATTTTACCGAGGCATCCTTTTTCCTAACAGCTACAATTGGAGAATCCCAGGGCGATTCGTTCTACTCGATTATCCATTGTTCCCTTAATTTATTATTTTCCCTTTCTATCTCTCCGTGGATATGAATGGGTACCTTATAAGGCCTTGACCTGATCGGCTCCGCCTGCCCAGTTTCAATGCTAAAGGTAAATTGATTAATCCTCCTGGGTGGCTCATCTTCAATTGCAATTACGTCGGAATAATTATTGACAATGTCACTAACTACAGGCTGATATTCTGAGTGACATAATTTTCGGGACTGCATAATCAAATTCTGAGTGCGTTCATCTGTGCGGACTGGAGTTGTGGCTCCCAACATCCCATTATAAGCTATTTCACATAACTCTAATTCACACACAGAATCCCTTCCTAAAACAACTCTTTTATTCGACAATTAGCTATCGGTGTATCAGCTTAGTTCCTTTAATTTCTGTCAAGCCCTCTAATATCATATGGGCCCAATTGTCATGGGTTTTAACAACAACCTTGGTCCCTTCCGCAAGAGGGCGACACGGTGTCACAGATATGCTCGTAAGGGTCTTGGGGGACAACACTTCACCTCTCTCAGGTATAGCTCCGAGCTCCGAGCTAAAACACGCGCTTACTGCTTCATGACTTTCTCTCGGCAAAATATACCCTCCTGCTTTTACTGTTATTGTATCTCTTCTCCCAAAAATGCAAATTTGATTATTAGATATAAAGTTTAATCCAAGTATAGCCTCTATTCCTGGAATTCCCAAGGTGGGCAAGACAAAAAATTCATGTGTAAACTTCCCAGACCCCACCTTGAATTTGACGATTGTTGTATGGTTTATGTGTAGTTTATTTCCTCCTGGTGTGTCAAGAATATATATATATATATATATATATACATATATATATATATATATATATATGCATATATATACATATATATATATATATATATATGTGTGTGTGTGTGTGTGTATGTGTGTGTGTGTGTGTGTGTGTAGAAATCCCAAAAACTGACATGTGATGAATATAAAATGTATTATAACCACGAAAGAAAAAATGAAAAGTCTTGATTTCAGTTAGTCCTTTCATCCATTAAGGACATCATCAGATTCAACAATGAGAATACATATACAAAGCATCATATTCATGCAGGAGAAGGGGATCCAGCAGCTGTCAGTTTCTCAATAATTCCGGAAAATTCAGATTTTAGGTAAAAGGATAATACCGGATTAACGGCAAACAGACCTGGGCTTAGATTCAAATTTCTACCTATGGTACAGGATATTAAAAAGGATTCAACACTATTCCTTTGGAAATAGTCATTTATATGGATTGTTTTATTCGCCTCTGCCTATCTAATTCTGTGACTTAACCCTAACTAGTGGGAGGCCAAAGCATTATTAAGAGAACCCCTGGAGACGGCCACCTGATGCTGTTTTAATCTGATTGAGATATCTTTGGATGTTTGGTCGACATAGACTAAGTTACACTTAGAACAAGGAATGCTATATGTTACATTATTATCATTTCCAGAACTATTCCTAATCAACATGTTTTTAACCCACAATTATATTTAAACACAACGCCAATGTCTAGTTTTACAAAAGGTGTATAACATTTAAAAAACAAACATGGAATGGCAAACAAAGCATATTATTAATTGTTTCCTTCCTCTCTAACCGGAAACTATAAAATGTCTCTTTAGCGTTATTCATAATTTTTTTTTTTCTGAGAAATAATTGGGATAGCAAGGATTTGTTGCAATTTTTTTTCAATTTTGGTGAACTCGTCTTCTATGTAATCTGGGTTACAAATTCTAAATGCCCTAAGGTACATGGAGGAAAAAACTGAATTCTTTATATTTTAAAGTGACCAGAGTAAAAATTTATTTATGAAAAATTATTGGTAGGCTTTCTATATATGGAAAACTTAAATTGATCTGTTTCTCTAACTATAAGAACGTCTAAAAATGGGATACGGTTATTTTCTTCACTTTCCATAGTAAATTTTATAGATGGTACTAATGAATTAATGATTGAAACAAAACCCTCAAGATTAAAATTTTCTTCTAAAATACCAACAACATCATCAAAATATCGATACCAAACAATTTGGGAGGACCACACTGAAGGAATCAATCTAGATAGAAAAAATTCCATATGTATGTTAGATAAAAGTGGGGACAAGTGATTACCCATTGTATTTCATGTCGAGTATTTTAGGTGGGTATGATTTACCTTTATCAACCCATACTATTATTGAACTCATTTGTCTGTGCATTAAAATGTGTAAATTTAGTTTTAGTGAAGATTACTATGAACAAGTTCGGCTGGTACTGCTAGGGTGCCACAGCCCACCCAGCCCAGTTATCCACAACAGATGAAACTTCATAAAGCTGAATCCCCTACAGCTGCTACCCCCGCAGTCATCCAAGGCGCCGAGGAACCAGTAGGACCTACCGAAACTGCATCACAATCACTCGCCATTCATTCCTATTTCTAGCACGATAGAAGTAGGTTTCGAATCTTACTTTCATTTTCCAAAAAGGTCTAATATCAGTTTATATTCATTTCAGTCATATATGAATGTTTAGACCCAGTCGAATGCCCTGAATACTCTCTCTCTCTCTCTCTCTCTCTCTCTCTCTCTCTCTGTATATAATATATATATATATATATAAATTTCTGCATATATATTCATATAAATATATATATATATATATATATATGTATATATATATATACATATATATATTAAATTTCTGCTTATATATTCATATATATATATATATATATATACATATATATATATATATATATACGACCTCGGGATCAGAGCCCTAGGCGAAATCACACAAAGGCAAGAGGTTGTGACCGGGCGGGAGACGAACCCTGGTCCGGCATACTTGTAGGGACCACGAAGTGGTAGTAACTGTCTCTACAAGTTTGCCGCACCAGGGTTCGTCTCCCGGCCGGTCATAAGCTCTTGTCTTTGTGTGATGCCGGACCAGGGTTCGTCTCCCGCCCGGTCACAACCTCTTGCCTTTGTGTGATTTCGCCTGGGGCTCTGATCCCGAGGTCGTTAAGAAAATCCAGATATTAATGTAGCCAAAATATATATGGCATTCTTGAATATATATATATATATATATATATATTTATATAAGTATAGATATACACACACACACACATATATATATATATATATATAGATATATATATATATATATATATATATAACTGTATATATAATTTGCATATATACTGCATATACATATACATACATACATATACCAAAGCACTTCCCCCAATTTTTGGGGGGTAGCCGAAATCAAACAAATGAAACAAAAAAGGGGGACATCTCCTCTCAACATTCCTCCCAGCTTGACAAGGGATTCAATTAAGTTCGGCTGGTACTGCTAGGGTGCTACAGCCCACCCTCCACCTTTATCCACTACGGATGAAGCTCCATAACGCTGAATCCTCTACTACTGCTACCTCCGCGGTCATCCAAGGCGCCGGAGGAAGCAGCAGGGACTACCAGAACTGCGTCACAATCTCTCGTCATTCATTCATTTTTCTAGCACGCTCTTTTGCCTCTCAAATCTATCCTCCTATCCCCCAGAGCTTTCTTCACTCCATCCATCCACCCAAACCTGGGCTTTCCTCTTGTACTTTTCCCATCATGTCTTTCATTCATTACCTTCTTTAGCAGACAGTCATTTTGCATTCTCTCAATATGGCCAAACCACCTCAACACATTCATATCCACTCTAACTGCTAACTCATTTCTTACACCTGTTCTCACCCTCACTACTTTTTTCCTAATCCAATCTACTCGAGGTACACCAGCCATACTCCTTAGACACTTCATCTCAAACCATTCAATTTCTGTCTCTCCATCACTTTCATTCCCCACAACTCCGATCCATACATCACAGTTGGTACAATCACTTTCTCATACAGAACTCTCTATACATTCATGCCCAACCCTCTATTTTTTACTACTCCCTTAACTGCCCCCAACACTTTGCAACCTTCATTCACTCTCTGACGTACATCTGCTTCCACTACACCATTTGCTGCAACAAGAGATCCCAAGTACTTAAACTGATCCACCTCCTCAAGTAAATCTCCATTCAACATGACATTCAACCTTGCACCACCTTCCCTTCTCGTACATCTCATAACCTTACTCTTACCCACATTAACTCTCAACTTCCTTCTCTCACATACCCTTCCAAATTCTGTCACTAATCGGCCAAGCTTCTCTTCCGCACCTGCAACCACTACAGTATCATCCGCAAACAACAACTGATTTACCTCCAATTTATGATGCTTCTCGTTTACCAGTTTCAATCCTCGTCCAAGTACTCGAGCATTCACCTCTCTCGCCACTGCAACATACAAGGTAAACAACCACGGCGACATCACACATCCCTGTCTCAGTCCCCACTCTCACCGGAAACCAATCGCTCACTTCATTTCCTATCCTAAACACATGCTTTACTACCTTTGTAGAAACTTTTCACTGCTTGCAGGAACCTTCCACAAAACTCCATATAACCTCATCACATCCCACATTGCTTCCCTATCAACTCTATCATACGCTTTCTCCAGATCCATAAATGCAACATACACCTCCTTACCTTTTTCTAAATATTTCTCGCATATTTGCCTAATTGTAAAAAATTTGATTCCTACAACCCCTATCTCTCCTAAAATCAACCTGTTTTCTAAGATTGCATTCTTTATTTTATCCTTAATCCTATTAATCAGTACTCTACCATACACTTTTCCAACTACACTCAACAAACTAGTACCCCTTGAATTACAACACTCAAGCACAAACCATATCTACTGGTACCCTTGACCACAAAAAAAATCTCACCAACCATTCAGGTACAGTCACACCCCGTTCCTTCAACTTTTTAGCTCTTACACCATCCATACCAGAAGCTTTTCCTACTCTCGTTTCATCTAGTGCTCTCCTTACTTCCTCTCTAATAATCTCTCTCTTTCTCATCTCACATCACCGGCACCTCAACACCTGCAACAGCAATTATATCTGCTTCCCTATTATCCACAACATTCGGTAAACTTTCAAAATATTCTGCCCACCTTTTCCTTACCTCCTCTCCTTTTAACAACCTTCCATTTCCCTCTTTCACTTTCTCTTCAATTCTTGAACCAGCCTTACTCTCTTCACTTCTTTTCAAAACTTCTTTTTATTCTCTTCATATGAATGACCCGATCCCTGACCCCACCTCAGGGTAACTACCCTCTTCGCCTCACTTACCTTGCGCTTTACTTCCACATTTTTCTCTCTATATCTTTCATACTTCTCTACACTAATACTCTGCAGCCATTCTTCAGAAGCCCTTTTTGTCTCTTCCACTTTTACCTTCACTCCTTCATTCCACCAGTTCACTGCCATTCCTCATGCTGCCTCCAGCTAACTTCTTGCCACACACATCCCTTGCAATCCAAACAAAGTTTTCTTTCACTAACTTCCACTCCTCCTCTAATTTACCAGTTTCTCTTACTTTCACTTCGTCATATGCTATTTGCAACCTTTCTTTATATTTACTTTTTACCCCCGGTTTTATTAGCTTTTCAACCCTCACTAGCTCCCCTTTACATCCACCTACTATATTCCCCCATTCTTTTGCTGCAACTAATTTTCCTTCCACCAAAAAATGATCAGACATACCATTAGCCATACCCCTAAACACGTAAACGTCTTTCAATCTTCCAATCATTCTTTTAGTTATCAACACATTCCATTAACGCCCGTTCTACCACTCTTCCATTTGCCACTTTTACCCATCCATACTTGTTTTTATCTTTCTTTTTAAAAAAGCTAGAACTTATCACCATCTCTTGCTCAAACACATATATCTACCAGTCTCTCACCACTTTCATTTTCACCTGGTACGCCATACTTCTCAATGACACCTACCTCTCTAGTGCCCACTCTAGCCAATAAGTCACACATGACAACTATATAATTCCTTCTACACATCTAGATAATTCATTCCAGAACTCATTCCGCTCTTCTTCAATTTTCTCAAAACATGGCCCTACACACTGAAAAAAGCACAGCATTCTTTACCTAACCTAGCCCTTACCAACATTAACCTAAATGGTATCTCCTTCCTTTACTCA
>NC_090758.1:47751929-47754429 GCF_036898095.1 Palaemon carinicauda
TTGAAAGAGTCATACAAATTTAAAGAAACATTATCAATACTGAGATCCGGATGTTGAGGAGCCACCGTCCTTGACCTACCTACAATCATACTTTGAGTTTTGTTAGGATTCAACTTCATACCCCATAATTTGCACCATGCACTAATTTTAGTTAAATCTCTATAAAGGGATTCACCAACCCCAGATTTACATTCAGGGCATGGAATTGATGCAAAGAGATTAGCATTATCTGCATATGCAACAAGCTTGTTTTCTAGGCCAAACCACATATTATGTGTATATAGTATGAAAAGTAATGGGCCAAGAACACTACCCTGTGGAACACCGGATATTACATGCCTAAACTCACTATGGTGCCCGTCAGCAACAACTCTTTTAGATCTATTACTTAAAAAATCAATAATAATGCTAAGAAACGACCCACCCACTCCCAACTATTCAGTTTGAAAACAAGGGCCTGATGATTAACACGATCAAAGGCAGCACTAAAATCAAGGCCAATCATACGAACTTCTTGACCACAATCAAGGGATTTCTGTTCAGAATTGGAGATTGTAAGAAGGGCATCATATTCTCCAAGGCCTTTACGAAAACCAAATTGCAAACTAGGGAGTAGATTATTACCTTCAGCAAACCTATTAAGACGTTTTGTCAGAAGACGTTCAAAAACTTTAGATAATATGGGAGTTATGGAAATTGGGCAGTAATCAGTGGGAATTGAGCTACCACAAACACATTTACATAGAAGAGTAACATTACCGATTCTCCAACAAGTGCTAAAAGCTCCTCTTCTTGCTAACTTGCGCAAAATAACAGATAAATTTGGAGCTAGGAGATCTGCTGTCTTTATACAAAACAGAGGAAGAATACCATTTGGGTCAACACCTCCATAAGCATCAAGGTCCAGCAACAGAGCCTTAATCTCACGAGATCGAAAAGCTACTCTCTCTCTCTCTCTCTCTCTCTCTCTATATATATATATATATATATAAATATACACATATATATATATATATATACTGTATATATATATTTATATATATATATATATATATATGTATATATATATATATATATATGTATACATATATGTATATGTATATATATATATATATATATGTATACATATATGTATATGTATATATATATATATATATATACTGTGTATATATATATATATATATATGTATATATATATATGTATATATATATATTTATACTTATATATATATAAATACATTTATATGTATATATATATATATATATATATATATAATTTCAGATTTTTCACCATTTACATTTGTTAGAACAATTTGCCTTCTATTTTTTCCAGGACCATTACCCGTCATGGACCTTGTGGCGACTGAGAGCGAGGTGACACGGGAGGTCACCCGGACCTGGAAGGATGATGAAATCTCCATCCAAGACCGTTACAAGGTCAGAGAGGAAAATGATATTTTCTCTAAAAATATTTTAAAATTGTTTAATCAATTTTTGTTTTGCCATTCACAAACAGTTTGCTTTAATTCCTTTGTTGTTGTTGTTTTTTTTTTTTTAAACAAATGATAAAAAATATCAGGGTTAGCTAATTGATCAGGGAATGTGGTGTTTCTGCCTCGTGCATTTCGTGAATTCTAAAAGTTTCGTATATCTGTAATCTCTTCTCTGCTTTAGGCCATTTTAATAATTTTCCCAAAATCACGATAATAAATCCATTAATTCAAGGTAGTTTGTGCTTTGGTGAACCGAAGATTGGAGCCCATGTTCTATGTCTATGTGTTTCATGGTTGCAGCTTGGTTCATAATTGAAATTGTTGTGAAAAAGTAAAGGTATAAAGATTTTTATGTTCAGTATTTCAATTATTTTTTCCTAAGGTAGTTGGCTTTATCTTAAAAGGAGTTTTGTACCTGATTGCATACAGGCAGCAGACTGTGTAAGCATATCCTTGCACATTATCTCTACGTGTTTAGAAATATTTTTTGACTACAAAATTCTATAAATGTAGGAAACACATTTTAGAAAGTCATACAAAATGAAATATTAGTAATAAAAGTACACTTATAATGCTTTAACACGCCAAGACTGTCGTACTATTCTGATATATTTTACAGATCTTCTACCAAGAAGTTGAAACCTTCAACGGAGACTCAAGAACTAAAGTTGTCCAAGACAAAATAGATGTGAACGAACTTTCTCCCGGTAGGAATTACTCCTTGTCTGTGTCAGCCATTTGGAACCAGTAATTATTGCCTCCAGTAATTATTGATTTGAGATTACAAAGGCATCTTCCTATTAACTGGGAGGTTTTCAGATTTCACTGCAGCCAGTAGGTATATGGATTTGATGTTCCAGATATTTTTGTCCCTCACTGGTTAGTATTCAACATAATTACAATGCTCATAGTTTAAACTCGCAATGAATGTTATGTTGAAGCGGCGGACATAAATCTCTCTTTTTATATATGAAAGATCCGTTTTAATGTTCGTACTGCTTTTAAAA
>NC_090758.1:47764429-47767779 GCF_036898095.1 Palaemon carinicauda
TGCACCCCACATTGCTTATAAAAGTCCAACATCTCAGCAGTCGCTAGGCTCTTCCCTCAATTTGTGGATATCTCCTCAGGGTTACCCCAATGACAGAACAACTTACACAATACAGGGATGATCTTTGATGAAGTCACACCATTGCCAAAGTAAAGCAGTTCCAGCCACTTAGTTAATTTGTCTGCATATGCTAGATATTATTTATTATCTAGCTGAAAAAATCTGCTACGGTTTTCTGAAATAGATACACTAATGAATGGGTAAGAAAAATGGTTACCGTTGTTTTGATGGTGAATTCTCATTGTATGTTATACATTCAGACCTATGAACCAATATATATTCCTCCATCCACAGCCAGTAAACCGATTGTACTGCCCTATGCAATATTGAGTCAGAGCCTTGGCGGCCCAAGTGAAGGTTACGTGCAACAGTTTCCCTCAGAGCTTGTGGTACTACCAAACGTATGTGCCCCTTGTCGACAGAGCCCGTTCACTTTTTACTCCAGTCTTGATTTGTCTTAATAAAGAAAATCCTCCGATATTAACCTACACAACTCATTTCTGGCATATTCACATTTAGACATCAAACTCCCCCCCGCCCTCATACACCTTTTTACTGGCCCCTTTCTTAATGATTCCCAAAATGGTGCCATGACAGGGGCCGTTGCAACAAGGAGCCAATTGATTTACTAGCCAAGACCATGACCGAATATCGAATATGGTGGGCTGAACAGACACCGGGAACTTCTTTATAGCAGCCAGGTTGTCCTCTGAAGGCAGATTTTCGTTCCACCTAACATTATATACCACAAAATTCATGGCCCTCTCACCATACTAGAATTTAAGTTCATTCAGAGTTACACCATTCATCTCAAACGCTAACAATAAATCAAAGGTATGCTAAATCAGTTCTTCTATACTAGAATAACACAATAATATATCATCAATACATTTCAGCACCCTAGGTATATACACAATTACACTAACAAATCTTTTAGTGTATGTGTCCAGGGTAGCACAATGCCCCATGGGTGTGCGACAATACTGATACCTCCTATAAGCAGTAATGAAAGTAGTAAGCTGATGGAATCCCCAGAGTGCATCAACCGTAGTTCTAAAAGTATGCACAGGGACAATTGACACCATATCAAAATGTCCAAAGTAATGATGAGTTTCCCTTTAACAGCATGCACTGACATTTTTAAATCAACGGTCATCCTCGGAGTTCCGTCCTTTTTGGCTACCACCAGCATGCGGGCACAATACTCAGTTAACTCCCCAGTAGGCACAGGATGCAAGATAGCTGCTAACAAATCCTCATCTATCTGCTTCTTGACCTCTTTCTCCCAATGTTTAGGGACAGTATTTGATGTGTGGTAAGTGTGCGGCACCGCACCTGGTAGCAGGTGTATGTGGCGTGGTTTTCTGCTCATTATGGGAAGGGGTCTTCTATTCCCATTGAATGTTGTTCCCGAGAAACGTTCCAGCAGCCATTGCTTGAACAAGGGGACATTCTCCTATATAGGAGATTATGGCAGCTCGTTGAATCTCTCATTGCTCCCCTCTATGCCAACAATTTTGATCAAAATTGTGTGATTCGTAAATCTTAGATCTACCTGCCCTAAAAATTGCTATGGCCTAATGACAAAATAAACTTTCATATCCCATCGACAAAATATATACGCTCCCCTGTTAACATGTTGCCACATTTGATGTTAGCCTGACATTACCCTCATTACACTCATTACACCTTCTGCTATATGCTGTTGCTTTTCCTTTGCTTTATTTAGTTTGTTTACATCAGTTCCCAGTTTTCATGTGTGGACTGACCCAGCAATACATACCTCAGTTCTAGTATCTGCTACAGCTTCTAATTTGCAGCTTTTAATACTTTTACCTCTCGAGACCATAATATCTAAGGTCGTTTGCGAGCGCGACCCAGCGCCAACACTTAATGCCTCAGACCTACCCTTCACTAACTTCGTTTTCGGCATGTCTTCTTACCCGCTGCTTATTCTGCTCGCAGCAATGGTGACAATCTTACCCTCCGATGCACCCTTACTAAGCGCATGACTTTTGCTCCCATAGCACTAACTGGCAGCGTCCTCTTTTTCCGAAATGAAAACTTTCTGCAGCATAAGCAGGGCAATTGTCACGGCCCCTTGTGTGTGCAATCCCATAAAACTCACATTTCACTCTTGAGCTAGATTTTGACAACTCTTACATTTTTCTGATAATTTGTTTTCCCTGCTGCTGCTCTTCCAGTGTCAATGCCAAGTCCTCCTCCCTCTCAATGCCCGCCTCGATGAACTATTTCCATTCCCCTCTCTGTGTGGGGTCCCCACATTCCTGTACTGCCTCCTCAAATACCTCATACTTTACCATGATTGCACTCACAGAATTGTAATTTTCAAAGATTACATAGGACCCTTCTCTCTGGTTACGATTCTCCCCCTTTGCCTGCACAGACACCAAATAGTCTGGCCTATTCTTTACAGATTCTCCTCTGGCCTCATACACTGAGAAGACTGAGATTGCCAAACAATTCTTCTTCACCCAAGGGGTTAACTACTGCACTGTAATTGTTCAAAATCAAACCATTGTTTTCTAGTCTTGGGTAGTGCCATAGCCTCTGTACTATGGTCTTACACTGCCTTGGGTTAGAGTTCTCTTGTTTGAGGGTACACTCGGGCACACGTTTCTATCTAATTTCTCTTCCTCTTGTTTTGTTGAAGTTTTTATAGTTTAAATAGGGAATATTTATTTTAATATTGTTACTATTCTTAAAATATCTTATTTGTCCTTATTTCCTTTCCTCACTGGACTATTTTCCCTGTTGGGGCCCCTGGGCTTGTAGCATCCTGCTTTTCCAACTAGGGTTGTAGCTTAGGATTTGATAATAATTACAATAATGTCTGTCCAGTCAAAAAAACCCATAACTCTAGCGGTAATATCTCAACGGGTGGCTGGTGGCCAGGCCTGCATACTGCTCTAACAAATAGAAGTGCATTTGAAGATATCCAACAATTCTTCAACAAAGAAGCTTTTCTATTAAAGCGATTAATTTATAATCCAAGTATGAACCACCATTTCTGATTAAAGTGATTCAGCTATTACAATCAACTCAAATCAGAATGAACGTTTTTCAACCATGTCTTTTTCCTCATTCTTAGATCATAAAGAAAACAAGAAATTGCTCTCATTTTTCATTCATCAAAGGAATATAACTATACTTCAAGTCACCATAAATACATATCTTGAAACATATTCATTTAAAACAATCTCGCTGTGCTATACTGTATATACTCACTGTTCACATATCGTGTATATACTGATGGCTCTAAAACCCCA
>NC_090758.1:47767802-47775302 GCF_036898095.1 Palaemon carinicauda
AATGGGATGAGTAAATGGTTGAAAAGCAACAAGTGTGAACCTAATATGTATGAGAAATTAGGTCTAGAAGGCAAACAGTTGGTGTTAGTAGAATATATGAAAAGGTAGAATACGAGAGATTTAAGTAAGGATGAAAAAAGGAGAAATTTTATAAGTATGACAAGAGTGTAAATGTACAAGTGAGTGTGGAAGATAAATGTATTAATACAGATAAATCATGGCTGAGTATGAATGATACTTATAGTGTGTGTGGTTTTTCATTAGATGATGTAAAAGAAAGTATGACGAATGCAAGAATGAGAGACAGGAGAATGATAAGTAGCATGAATGAATCTTTTGCTAAAGTTGAGAATGTTTTTGATGAAATGGATGAACTGTTTACAGAAATGAGTGTAATTTTAGGGCCAGATGAGAACGAGGTAGATATGATTGTATATGATATATTAGATGATAGGGATTTAGATAGGAATAGTGTTGATGTAGCGAATGATTGTGATAAGGAAGAAGTGAATGAGAGAGTATATGGAGGCCCAGTTACTCTGAGCAGAGGTCCTGTTCCCGACTGCGACTGGGTTATGAAAAAAATAATGTAAGTGGTTGTGGGAGAATGTAGTAGGATTTGGCAAAGTAAGGGGGGAGGAATGTGGAGGATTAATTTTTGTTTTATTTTTTGTTTATTTTCTTTTGCCAAATCCAGAGAGAGAGAGAGAGAGAGAGAGAGAGAGAGAGAGAGAGAGAGAGAGAGAGAGAGAGAGAGATTGTGTTAGCGAGTGAAAGTAGTTAGTGTATCGATTGTTTGTGGTGAGAAAGACTGTTGGTTTAAATGAGATTGTTTGTTTATGTTTTTAGCTAGTTTACGACAGTGGTGAATGTTTCGTAGCGAATGCTTTTTTGATTTGACTGCAGCTTGAGGCAGTTCCGTTTGTGAGTGCTGGATTACGATTTTACTATTATTTATTACCAGCGTGGAAGTGATTGGTTTATATTCTAGTAAGTACAGTTTTGTTTATCTTTGCTTGTCGTGATTGTGAATGATAGGAACAATTTATTATTTATCTTTGATTATAGTGTGATAGTTCAGTTAGCTAGAAGTGTTCGTAAGTGTTTTTCTTTTTTATTTTGGCAGGCCGTGACTCCTCCGTGGTGAGACTAACTCCTGTGAGAGAGATATTTTGAATATTGATTGATGACCTGGCTTTTTATAAGGGACTTGGAACTGACTGCTATTTTAGATTTGGATATAATTGGTAACGACTTGGCTGTAAGAAGGAATTTTCGGATGATGATGATGATGATGATGATGACGATGATGACATCCAGGACCCCAATTAGGGAGACAGTGGTGGCAATTTGCCACACAGTGGATTGTTGACCACAAAACTGTGGTAGTGGACTGCAAAAGACAGTTGGTAGTGTGTGGACGACTTTTAGTGTCCATAAAATATATATATATATATATATATATATATATATATATATATATATATATATATATATATATATATATATATATATATATATATATATATATATATATATATATATATATATATATATATATATATATTTTTGGTGTTGGTGGTGTACGGTTAATGTTAAATTTTGATAGTATTTTTTATTTGAATGTTGTATATTTTATATTTAGTGTTAAGTTTATGGATGCAGTTGATTCTAGTTCTAAGTGTTAGTTTTGAGACTATAGTTTTAAGGTTATGTTTTGTTTTTGTTTCCCATTGGTCTAAGAGTCCAGTTTTTGATAACGTAAGGGGAAAGTTTGTGTTGCGGAGACAACTGTCAGTTAGTGTGATCAAGGGTGTGGGGGTTGTTTTTGCAACATCCCGCCACACAATAATCTAAAAGTCAGCGAGAGACTTATATTTAGAGTTTTGTTGAAGATGTACTTGAATCAGATATTCACTTTTAAGAATATTTCTGCTCATGGTTCTGGGAAAATTAACCTAAACAATAAATCCTCTTATGATTTAAAGGTCGTCTATTTCCCCGCCTCTCATCATTCATTATTCAATTGCTATACATAGTGACACATTGTTGGCCTTACGGTTGGATAAAGAGCATTAAAAATTAGTGTAATAAAGAGCAAGAGACCAAGTGTCACATCTACTGAAAACTGACTTAAGACATGAACAATGATGAAAGAAGAAACTAGAATAATACACAAGAAGCAATAAATAGACATCTAGGGAGAAGAGGAAAGGAAAGACTGGGAAGGAAAGTCAGTTAAAAAGCATAACAAAAGAAGATAAAAGACTAGTGAATGTCCTTAGAAAAATTAAGAAGAAAATCCTGGCAATTATGTAGAGAACAGTAGCAGCTAGGAGGGGTGACGTGTACTAGTTACACACGGATTACCATTAGGGAAGAGACCTTAGTGCCTTTCCACCGAGAAGGGCGGGTCAGAAATGACGACGACCAGGGGAGGAAACGTTTTTGAGTAAACACACCCGTGCCCGTGAGAGCGGCAAGACAATGTTCCTGTGGGGAACAAAGATTGTACGTCCACATAGGCATCTAAAATGGCTGGTTTGTTCAGTTTACCATAGCAGGAGCAACAACATCGAAATTCACCATTCGAGGTGACAGGCCGAGACCCCTCTATTGGGTTTCGTGAGACGTTCATCATCACCAGATTGGGTGCTCGTAAATGCACTAACAATGGAGGACTTCATCGTCAAATCAACAGCTGTGGGCGCTCTGACAAACACAGAACGCCCATGAAGGCCAAGGACAATCCCAGAAATTTGAAGAGGTTCCAGACAGCAACTTTAGAACGACAATTATCAACCCACACATAAGTTAAGCAATGGGGTAAAATATATGTAGTTTTATGATTAACGATCATGTTGTAGGATTGTGTAGAGTAAAGAATTTTTAATTCCGTTTTCTTTATGGAGTGTTAAAGTGAAATAAAGAACTAGTCGAGTAGAATTTTTTCCAGTGTTAAAGCTTCAAGTAGAGATTGATTTTTCTTTTCTAAAAATGAGAAAATATTATTGATTCTGTTGCTCTGTGGATAACTAAGATGTTGTTCTTTACACTGTGTGAACTATAGATTTTCATTGCATGGTTCCTTTGGTTTAAAGTAATTTGACCTTGTTATTTAAGACATTCGCTGCCAAATATGTTGATTTTTTTACTTTTCAGGATAAAATTTGAGTTAGAGAGTAAAATGTGAGTAACCATATTATTGCCCGTCAATAGTTAATAATTGTCCGATGTCTAAAAGCTCATAGCTCGAAAACATACTATTTCAAACTTCGGTAGAATTTTTTCCACTTATTGTTCAACTTTGGAGAGAAAGATATCATTGAAAAGAGAAATATAAATCCCATGAAATACTTCACCAGAATCTTGATTTTCCCTATTCTCTTTGTTTCATGATTTGAGTTTACCAGTGTCACGTAGGCCCTGCTTGAAACCCCTGTTGGATTTTATGTAAATGACCTCTGCCTGCTGGTTTGCCTGGGAATGCATGCTGTCTCAGCTTCCACCGGCGACAGGATTCTGTCACCGTGTCAATCTGCAGACAAAGGTTTTTTTTCTCTCACCTCATTGTTCTTACAAATTGCTTGGGAGAGAAAAAACCAGAAGACGAAGGCCTTCCGGATAAGCATCCAGTTAGAGACAAAATGGACTTCTACCTCGATGCCCCTAGGAGACGTGGCATCTACTCATGGATGCCATGTGCCACGACCGGCGGTGTGTCACGCCTTGTAGTTAGTCGGGTTAGAGTCATTGTCAAGGTACCAGGGCTCGTAATTACTCCATTGTTCAAGACCACCACCAAAAGAACTTGGTGTAAAATTATACTTGTTTTTTGAAGTAGACAGATGAAGTATGAGTAACAATAATATGATTTTATGTAACTGTACTTTCGTTTCCTCGCTGATTGTTCGCCCAAAAATTTTATTTTGATATTTGAAATGTAAAAGAGTACTTATCAATAATGTAAAAAGAAAGATGCTTTGCCAAATTTTCAAGTAACTTAAGCGTGCTCAAGAAAACTATGTAACTTTTTACTTAAATACAATAAGTTGAATCATACCCTAATCTCTGTCTAATCCTGTTTTCTGAAAATGTATTTTGTTTGAATTATCTGTAACTTGACAATTTTGGAAGCTTTGCGGTAGGATTGATTCAACGATTAGTGGAAAAAATAATAAATTACAAAATGAGTGTACAGGGACTTGAAGATTTGTACATTGAGGTCGACGAAACTGTGGGAGGCCTACTGCATTTCGTAAGGACACAAGGAGAACCTGTACACAGTGAAACATCGATGGGCACAGAGGGACCAACACAGCAGGGAGCATACCAAAACAGCTCTTCATTGGAAGATGGGTTCGAACCCAAACTCGGAGGAAATGGAAGACACAGCGACTAGCGGTTTCCAACCACTGTCAGAGTATGTCCCTATCTTTGAAGATACAGTGCCACGGCGAAGGCAAAGATTTATATCAATCGAAGCCTTCCTCGCATCTGTTGAAGCAGCGACATCAGAGCGATGCTGGTCAGACCGTCAGAAAATTTTTTTGGTAAAATAGAGAATTAGAGGAAAAGCACATAGGAGGGTAAAAAGGGACATTGAATTCATGGAGCCCAAGTCTTGGGAACACCTGAAAGTACACCTACAACGGAGACTAGGCCTAGGTGCCGCCAGTTTGCATCAGTATATTTGCAATTACGTTCCTGTTCGGGAGGAAGGCGAACATTGCTACGATTTCTTCGAGCGTATAGCAGCAGACTTAGATGACTTTTTGGATGGCCATGATGCATTGGAAGGCGTGAAAGACCCCTGGTTGAAGAAGGTTATGGCTATGCATGTACCCAGATATGCGTGGGGTGCACTGATGCTGCCCATACCTGTGGAGAGGGCGATGGAAAACGTGCGGAATGTAATAGAAAGCACGGAAGCCGCACGCCAGATGCAAGGACAACTGCAACAGCGACTTTCATCATCGTCATCATCGTCAGTGAGCCATCAGAGTGGACAGAAGAAATCGTCGGAACAAGGAGCAATCCCGAAGACCAAAACCCAGAAGAAGATGCATTGTTGTAACTGCAAACAGCAGGGACACTACGCGAGCCAATGCAATGCGGCTCGAACCCCCACCCCGGGAGCAACAGCAACGCCCCAAGCAGCAGGAGGAACGACACCTGTGATGGGAACAGCGCCTGCGATGGCGGTGGCTTGAAACCCCTGTTGGAGGTCATGTAAATGACCTCTGCCTGCTGGTTTGCCTGGGGATGCATGCTGTCTCAGCTTCTACCGGAGACTGGATTCTGTCACCGTGTCAATCTGCAGAAAAAGGGTTTTTTTCTGTCACCTCATTGTTCCTACAGATTGCTTGGGAGAGCAACAGCTAGTAGACGAAGGCCTTCTGGATATGCATCCGGTTAGAGACAAAACGGACTACAACCTCGATACCCCTAGGACACGTGGTATCTCCCCATGGACGCCAAGTGTCACGACCGGCGGTGTGTCACGCCTTGTAGTTAGTCGGGTTAGAGACACTGTCAAGGTACCAGGGATCGTAATTATTCTGTTGTTCAAGACCACCACCATAAGAACTTTGCATAAAATTATACTTGGTTTTTTTCAAGTAGACAGATGAAGTGTGAGTAACAATGATATGATTTTATGTAACTGTACTTTCGTCTCTTCGCTGATTGTTCGCCCAAAAATAGTATTTTTATATTTAAAATATAAAAGAACACTTATCATTTATGTGAAAAGAAAGACGCTTTGCCGAATTTTCAAGTAACTTAAGCATGCTCAAGAAAACTAAGTAACTTTTTATTTGAATACAATAAGTTGAATTACAGCCTGATCTCTTTCTAATCCTGCTTTCTGAAAATCTATTTTGTTTGAATTGTCTGTAACTTGACAACCAGTACAATATCTTTTATCTTTTTCAGACTGAAAATCTAATGAATGAGCCAAATTGTAGGCTTGACATATGAGGGCATTCATTATCTTCGTTAGCAGACAGCATTCACTACTGGACTGTAGGATTTAGACAAGTTAAGTATTTTAAGACATGGAGGTTACTTTTGGTTGCATAAAGTGTAATTAATATTTGGCAGTCACTGTCCAATATGATGTTTCCTTTATAAGATATTCATTATTCATACATGTTCATATATAAAGTATAATATATATCCTGATCACAGACATGTGTAGTGTTGATTAATGATTGATTCTTTTTTTAGATGTGTTTTTGATATGTGTTCACTGATGGTGAATATTTTTAATGAATTTATTATGTGAAATTAATTTTGTTGATAATTGTTAACGAGTTTACATTCACTATGAAATATGTGAAATATTACCTAAGAATTGTGAATCTAAGTCTTGTTCACCCTTGTAGGAGGTGAACAAGGTTAGCCCAGGATCATGGAGATTTTGGTTTAAGTAGAGTAATTTTCAGTTGGGTTTTGCTTTGTTTTTTCTTTGAAAGTTAATGGAATTCTCTCTATTTTAAGGCGGTATGCAGAATACCACTATATGGGAGTATAGGAAGTAAATATTAAAATCCTGAAAAATTTACTGAACTTCTTATGGCAATGCGTATACGGAATATTTTGTCAAAATTGCTCTTACATTCATAGATACAGGGTAATTAGTAAAAGTAACTCTATAAACCATAAACATTATTCTCTACAATAAAATGCATTATTTCTTCTGATATCGTAAAATTTGATAACTATTACATTTTAATGTAAAAGAAATTGTGAACAATGGCATCTGTATAGCTTTTACAAGACGCAGACGATATATTACACCGTACATCCGCTTCGCCCTTCAGTCCTACCAGATACCTCAGAGAGAGAATACATGCTTGAGTTTTATCTCTGACTCTCACTTATTTTTATGATTGTTTTTGTCTTTTTTGGCAAGGATTTTATCATTCAAAAGAGGAAAACACAATTTCAGAATCAAGCTAATATAGGGAAGAAGAAAATTCGCTCTATTATGAGTTCAGAAGCGGGTAATTTTATTAGTGCAGAGAGAGAGAGAGAGAGAGAGAGAGAGAGAGAGAGAGAGAGAGAGAGAGAGAGAGAGAGAGAGAGAGAGAGAGAGTGTTGTGGTAGAGGAGCGTCAGCAGGAGCTATAAAAAGGAAGATATTGAGCAACAAGATCTTCCTTCAAGAATAAGTTAATAAAAAAATATCTTTGTATTCTTTGATTTATACCCAATTCATAATAACTATGATTTATTAATATTGTCTTTGTAAAAATACAAAGAAAACCTTTGAACACTTTTATCTTGAAACTATACCTATTGACCTTCAAATCCAATAGCCTCCTTAGTTTTAAAGATATAGTATTACAATTTGGTATATAACTTGGAAATACGTCATAAAACAATACAATGAAAATATTTATTTTCAATTTTTTTTTTCATATTTTTTCCCAATTTTTCCCCTGGTATGTTGGGTTTAATTTTTCACCATAATAAAATAATCCAAATTTGGCAA
>NC_090758.1:47780302-47795302 GCF_036898095.1 Palaemon carinicauda
TTAGTGGGTAGCTCGTTTTTAGCGAGAAAGGATGGATCAGGAAATAAATTCAGTTCTCCTACTTCCTTGAACTGGATGTGACCCTCATATCTGGATAGGGCCACTATTTCACTAACTCTAGCCCCGGAGGCGATAGCAAACAGAAAAATAACCTTTTGGGTTAGATCCTTAAGAGAACAATCTTCATTGTTCACAGATGAGGCCTAATGTAAGACCTTGACCAAAGACCAAGAGATGGGCTTTGGTGGTACCGCGGGCTTAAGCCTAGCACGTGCCTTCGGAATCTTATTAAAGATTTCATTCGCCTGTCTACTTGAAAGGCATATAGGAGAGGCCTAATCAAGGCTGACTTGCACATATTTATCGTATTGGCTGCCAGACCTTGGCTATGAAGGTGGACAAAGAAGGAGAGAGAGAAGTTCATTGAAATTTCTTTCGGTCCTTTTGCTTTGACAAACGCAACCCACTTTTTCCAAGAAGACTCATATTGTCTTCTAGTTGACTTGGCCTTGTATTCTTCTAAGAATTCTATATTGCCTTTTGAGATCCCAAACCTTTTTCTAACCGCTAGAGTGAGAAAATCATGAAATGAAGGGTTTGGGTTCTCTGTGATAGAACGAAGGCAGTTAATTTCTGAATCTTCGAAAATATACCTAGGGTCAGAGCTAGGACCAGCCTCATCTAGGTTATCAGCTCCACTAGAGGATCCTCGTATGGGGCTATATAGCGAGGTAGTTTCTTGAAGATACTCGTGATGAAGCGGTCGAATTTCAGTTCCGGGACTTGTTCCCATCTGGGAGGGAATATGTCTGCGCCCGTGGACCATTCCAACTCTATCGGTTTGTATCCAAATAGATTATCCGCCGTCACATCGCGGATCAGTTGTAAATGAACTGCTGGTAGGTGACGTCCCTTTAAGAGAGGGATGGGTAACTTCACCAAGACTGAATGAGATGTTCGAATGTGACGTCTTATTATCGCTTTGGTGTCCCAGATCAGTCATAGGGAGCCTGATCTGTGTGGAGGGGGCTTCCCCACCCATGAAGGGACCAGCAGAGTCTTGGGACTTTCGTGCTCTAATTTCTGTTAGAGAAGCAATTAAAGAGGGACCGATCTCTTCAAGCGTTTGATGCGTGTTTTCTCCAAGCTCTTAACGCATCTTTCCGTTGTGCCCTTAGCACCAGGTCTGTCACTAGAGCGAACTGGGGAAAGTTTAGCACTTTTTCCTGTTGGTGTTTTGGTATTCTGACTGAATACTTGAGTCTCTTGATAGACCTCACGAGCTCATTTCATATTTCCAAAGGAGAGGAGAGTTGATGTGACTGAGGGCTTCAATGGTTTTTTAAACATCGAAACCACTGAGCTGGAGAAAGTCGAGACTTCTAAAAGCCTATCTTGCATCCGTGATGTCGCAGGAACCGGGTCATCTCTTTGAATGCACATTGGCCTGACACTTCGGGTGCTGCCCACTCCAGCCTCTTGGTCAGGTATATTAATACCTGAACTATTTCTAAGCTTGAATTTTACGTGACTAAGTTCGTCAATCCTTTGAAGATACTTAGAACTGTGAGTCCGACACGTATCTTCCTTAGGATGAATGTTACTCCCTGTAACATGAATTCTAGATAGGAGGAAGGGGGTGGTTGACTGGTAGATTCCGAAGGACACCTTTCAGGTCTGACAAGACTATGAACACCCTTAATTGGAACAAGATCCATATGTTCAGAAGGATTAACATTCAGAACTTGCTGTTCTTTTATGAACTTGTTGAGTGGCAACAAGTTCAGAATGGCTCATTGATATCTTGAGTCCTTTTCAAGAACACGAAGCAGCCTTCCCTGGAACTCGATGAGCTAAAGTTTTCTTACTAAATGTATGCTCTATAGTTCTCAGTTATATTCCTCCAAGAGGGTATTGAACTGTAGGAGAAGGTAAGGAAATGATGGTAGGGACATTTCTGTTTCCCATCAATGGCTTTGGACCGAAGGATCGAAGGTCCTGCGATCCTGAGGGAAAGTTCCTCCTAGCCGAAGCGTCTTTATGCTTTGAGTAGGCAGTAGGCTTAGACTTTTGACCGTCTGCCTGTAGCATCGTGATTACTGGAATAGTGGGATGTTGTTGAGTAGCCCGGATATTTCCAGCATTTCCAATCTTCTTTTTAGGTTGGGGACCCACAACCACAGAAGATTTTCTCTTTGAAGGAATGCGCCCTTTTTGGAGAAGACCTATGTTCTCCATGGTGGCGTTTTTAATTACTTCCTTAGTGACCTTGTGTGGGAAGAGGGCTTTACCCCAGATGTTGGAAGATATTAGCTTCCTTGTTTAATGTTTTACTGTTGCATCAGCGAACACAAACTCTCTACATGCTCTCCTAACCTTCATAAAGGCGTAAAGGTCCTTCACCAAGAGAGCCATATACATTTTGGCTATGACCATGAGCATGTCTGGGGTACTCTCGTAGGTTGAACACAAATCTATGTAGTTTTGTAGAGAAAGGGATGTCGCAAGTCTCTCCTTTGACTCCTGTTCATTACAAAAGAGCAACTCAGACAATTTAGGGAGACATACCTTGAATTGTCGACTTGCGACGTCCTTGTCTAATTACCCTACTGAAAATGTCAAATAGACTTCCTTCCAATCCTTTTCCTGTCCAGGAAAAGCTGGGGTTAAAGGCTTAAACTCATCAAGTGTGGGACATGGCTTACCTGCTTCTACCGCTTTGGCAACATAAGTAAATGCCTTCCCCATAAAGGGGAATGAGAGTGAAGTAGGAGCAAGAAAAAATGGGTGTCCGTTATTCACTGATTATACCTTCGACTCTGAATAACCTGCCTTTCTTAGACTACCTGAAATGATAGTCTGTGCGTTATCATGGTCGAGAATCAAGACCTCCTTTGGTTCCGTTCCTTTTCTCGACTTTGGTTCGTACTTCAGTCGAACCCAACAATTAGGGAAAGCATCAAAGCTTGGCCAAAATTGAATTTTGTCCAAAGGAACAGCACCTATTTTTTCTGAGATGCAGAGATTGCCATTTGAAATTGGCATCTGCTCCGCGAACCTCCAGGGATTGGTTCTGGAGCATGTTGGTAGGTCTTGATTCATGGGTCGTATGACTGACCCCTGGGAAGCGACAAGAGAAACTTTACGAGGATCTATCTTGCGTTTTACATCCTGCTTTTCATTTTGTCTACGAAAGCTCTCTATTTGATTCTTCAGTTGGATACATAATTGTACCACATTATCCAAATTAGGGGTAAAAGACGAAGATGTCGACATCGATGGCTCTAAAGCTGGCACAGGCGGAGGAAATTCTGATGCAACATTTTCCTCTTCAACCTTGGGGCATTTCTTGCCCTTAATCCCAAACGTTTTTTGGACGTCAGGGGATGTAGTTAGCTCCTGAGGCACTACTGTTTCCTCACTTGCTTCCGGAAATTGTAGCTTACGCATCCCATCATTAGGTAGGAAAGGTCTCGGAGAGATCTTTTGAAAGCCTCTCACCCAGTTGCGTAATTTATATTGAGCTGTAAACCTAGTCTCTGTAGACTTGGGATTTTCAAAACCTTCGGACATTAATGTCCGACATATATTGCAAACCTGTGGGTTCTAATAATGTAGGGATCCGGAAATAATATTGCAGGAGGCATGAAACCTGCAAGTATTATGACCATAAAAATACTTACTCCTGGCCTTGCAGAGGACTGCAGCACAAGGTATCTGGTGTTCTTCCTGTAAGGAAAGGAAAACCAAATGAGTATACAATGGATTATCTCCTTGACAATCAACATGCAAATGTCCTTTACAATAGAATAGCTTAGGATAGTAAGGTATAAAGGGATAGTAGGAGGTACATACTTTTGTACCCCTCTGAGGAAATGCTGTTGCCTCCCCTCAGTATTAACTACATGGAGATTTCTCTATAGAGTAACTCCAAGTAAAAGGACTCTCACTCCTAGGGGTAGAGAAGTATCAAATCACTGTCTCAAAATAATGTTAATACTGACTGATTCTCGATCAGAATATTAAAGAAAACTATTCATTCAATATATGAACGGTACAAGCAGAATGCTCGTACGAAGGTACCCAAGGTATATCAGAAAATACTACTGTGTCATGGTACTGTAGTTTTCTAATTGCAGTAAGTCTATATTGCAATTTACTGGCTACTTTACATCATGTATTGTAGTCTAGTCATTAGGCTGCCTTCATAGTAGCATATGACAGTATGGTCCAATTAGCATGAAGCCAGCTGGACTAGGAAAATAAAGACATATATTTGTATATCCCACTCAGCCTATTTGCTATAGTCTTCCTACTATATTAAAATATATAGTTTCCTGATCAGGGAGACTCAAGGATAAAGGCTCCACCCTTTAAGGGTTAGGAGTGTATTATTCCTGCCTTGAAGTGTTTGATATTGTAGGGTAATCCTAATACTGATTTCTAATCAGGATATTGAAGAAATCATATTCATTCAATATAGGATATCCAAAATATATTGGAAATAACTACTAGTATAAACTATATATTAGTTTTCTATCTGCAGTATATTCTATAATGCAGATATACTGGCTACCTGTATAAAATATACAGTAGTTCAGCCAGCCTGTAGCCAGCATAGCTAGGTCTTACCGGCATACCCGGCATGCTAGCTAGAGAGAGAGAGAGAAATAGCATGGAAAAAGGCTACTCCTTACTGTGAATGTATACAGTAATTAAGGATGTAAAAGTCTAATTTGACTGCCTTTTCCCAGAAAGAAGGTTCTAATAGAAGGGGAAAATGTACCATTCAGGCTTCCAAGCAGTTACAGCACTATTGCCGACAAGGTACCGCTGATACACTGCCGGTCGGCAAGTCTAGCAATACCAGTACAGTCGGTGTGCTGCCAACTGAGTCAGCACTATCTGTGCCGGCCTGGCCGGCAGTACCCGGCAGCAGGACCTGTAGCAGTAGTCGAAGGAAGGACTGAAAAACCTTGGGAACAGAAGGGACTTCCCTCTCGCAGCCATCATGGTCGCCAGCAGCCATCTTCGCTGCCAGCCCAGCATTTACCGACTGGGCCGGCAGTTGCCGACTGGGCCGGCAGTTGCCGACTGGGCCGGCAGTTGCCGACTGGGCCGGCAGTTGCCGACTGGAGTGGCAGTTGCCGACTGGGGTGGCAGTTGCCGACTGGGCCGGCAGTTGCCGACTGGGCCGACAGTTGCCGACAGATGATGTGGTTGGCGGCAGTATGCTCTGCCGTCAGCCAAAGACATGACTAGAGAGGGAGTCTGGCTGGCTTCGGCAACTTACCAGCAAAGATAAGGTTACAAGATGCCGGCCTAAAGAAAGACAATGGCTCAGACATCAAAAGTGGACAGAGGGGTAGGGAACAGGGTCCTGAAACGAGTGTGAAAGGAACTGGCAAAAATTTTCAGTCCTACCACCTGTAAAAGAAACTCTGTTTCGGTATCGTCAGAATCCTAGGGAACAGGAGAGACTCAGCTCTCCATCCCGGAGATTGCCGACACAGTTAAGGGGATGGTGGCACTGCCGCCTCCTCTCAACATAGAAGAAACAGAGTTCCAGTGCCACGTATCCTAGGCTAAAGAAAATTACTCTTCAGCCCAAAGAACTGTGGCATAGGACTAGTCTTTTAGTTGCAAGGAGAAGATGGTATCCTACCATAACTTCAAGTGCTGCTAATGAGGGCTAACCTCCATTGCCGGCCACCAGCCCGGGAGGGGAATGATGATATCATACAACCCATTCGCCCTGCCGGCATGTCGCCGACATAAGACTAAATATTCTGAGATTCTGACTAAAACCCAAAACCTGATGGTATACCAGAACCAACGGTTAAGGGAAGAGGCAGGACAAACCCTAAGTTACCCATGTCTGAATAAAATTCAAGGCATGGCTATTAGGGTTGTAGCCAGAAGCTACACTCAGAGGGAAAGAGATTACCCTTAAGTCTCCGAAAAGACGTGTAATGTTTCATAACATTCTAGGAGGTATCAGTCTCCACTGAATGAAAACAATACACGAGGGTAACCGGAGAAAGTCTGAACATATAGTAAAACGTCTAGGTAAGGTTACCTAGGCTATACAAGATCTCGGTTACCTAAATCACCTAATCTCTAACTATACGATCGACAGAGAAAAAGGGGAAACCAAAATTATGCACATTATTGAAACTTTACAAAAATAAATGCCTAAGTAGCTAAATAATTAAAACAATTAATTAAAGCTATTAAAAACTGGAAGTTGTTCTGCTATCTAAATAACACATGCCTAACGAACCACGGGGGCCATGGCGCCTCCAGTAACTGGCCTAGCTCTTAAACACAATAAAATACTCTAATTTCATTGTGAAGCAGGAGCTAAAATATACTCAGAGTAAAGACCCGATACTCAACTTTCCAGAGGCGGAAGAAGATGGAGAAAGCATAATGATAATCCTGTAAAACGATCGAAAAGTTAGATCACCAGGAAATATCACTGAGAGAGATTGCTACAAAAAGAGGAATGTCTGCCGTCGTCGGAATAGCGCTGTTGTATTCACAATAGTATTACGAGAGCGGGGAGAGCCTTTGGATGGCTCCCTTTTGCCACATCCTCCTCGAAGCTAAAACGCTGTTTGGGGGTGCGGATGGCTACGGAGCCGTGTCAAGAATGCGTCCGCTGATATTATGCGATATCCTTTGGAGTAATTTTAAGGATATTCGCGCCAGGAGTTAGAATTCTGGATACCTAAAGGTAAAATTGTTTAGGAATACCACTGTAGTACATATATCCCTTAGGAAGTTACTTTAAGGAACTTCCAACACGACGACATGGCTTGAGGCCAAATATATATATATATATATATATATATATATATATATATATATATATATATATATATATATATATATATATATGCAAATATATATATATATATATATATATATATATATATATATATATATATATATATACATATATATATATATATATATATATATATATATATATATATATATATATATATATATATATATATATATATATATATATATATATATATATATATATATATATATATGCACATCTATAAAAACATACATACATATAAATATATATATATATATATATATATATATATATATATATATATATATATATATATATATATATATATATATATATATATATATATATATATATATATTAGTGTAGTACTGTTATAAACACACATTAGTGTTCTAATCAAAGGTCTCTTCAAAGTGGCGTAATGTTTAGACTTGGAAGGTTACTTCTTCTGAATAAGTCTAACTAAGTTAACATTAAAACCGTTTATTTCTTTAAAAACAGTTATTAACATCTCCATCACAGGAGTATATATGGTTTGGTCGGATGACCATTCCATATGACAGCTTGACCAGAAAGTGACTAAAATATCCATATTGATGTTAACGTCTAATTAGTTATCCCAACACTTAATGATATATGTAAACACAATATTAATACCGGAAGCTACTTAGATCTGGTAAGAGACAACTCTTTCTCACGGCTTGTTTGTGTTTACTCTTCATGAAAAATGTTACATTGCGATTGATTAGCAGTGTCTTGCCTTTTGCATGAATGAATTGGCATTCTCACGCTCGCTCCTAATTTTTGCATTGACCTTTTAGGTCATGGATTTAAACGTGTAATTTCACATACATTGCAATAGCTCGGTATGCTACCTTCAATTAATTGAACTCTACTGACATGTTCAAAATATGTTTATTAGGAGTATGACTGAATATATATATATATATATATATATATATATATATATATATATATATATATATATATATATATATATATATATATATATATATATATATATATATATATATATATATATATATATATATATATATATATATATATATATATATATATATATATATATATATATATATATATATATATATATATATATTATTAGATGCCCATAGATTCCTCATTTTAACATTTAGGGCTTATATATTTTATTACATGCCCAAAAAATTATCTATATTTTAAATGTTATAAAAGGATTTTGAAATATTTTTTTAAAATGCAAATGTTCAAGAGTGTCTTCAATTACATAATACTAGCGTACTAACTGCTTTTCGTGCACAACACTTTTCCAAGACAATTGTACTATTTTGAGCGAATGTCGGGGCCAATTTTGTCTGGACATGGCAAAACGTTCTGTTTGATCTCCAACTTATTTTTTCTTAACCTACGCCAAACAAAGATGTTAACGGCGATAAACATCATCACCGTAACGCTGATTGCTGCTAGTAACACGTAGAAACGAAGATCTGCGTATGTCGATGTCGGGTGATCCATCTTTGTTAATTTCATCAACCGCTTAGCAACTCGTGGGTTGTATGGGAGAGGTAAAGATGGGATTGTATTTGACCATGTGAAGTTCGTGAAGTAGGCCCGTTCTCTGATGATAGTGTTGATTCCTCGGACCGTGTAATTCGTGGACGTACCAATGCAACCATCTGCTGCAACAAAGATTTGGGAATAGGACGTGGATCCGTCCGGGCATGATACATTGAAACCGGGGTTGTCGTATTGTATCCACGGGCCGTTGTTCAGTCTGCAATTGAACTAATTATTGTCAAAGGGATAAAGTTTTTTCAGACAATTTTCTTGTGTATGGGAGAGAGCACCGTCTAGCACTATACTTAACTCGCATAATTCCATTTGAGTTTTCATGGAAATCAAAGGAGTCAGCTGTACATATTTTTTTATAAATTGCGTCTGAACAGTGAGTTAATTTATTTAAGTCTTTGATGACCATATATGTTTCCTTGTCTGGGGAAATTAATGAGTGTCCTGTCAAATTGGATATTACTGGGTTTGAGTTATTCGTCATGAAAGTCGGAAAAGGTGATATCATGTAAGATTGCCAAGCATCAGAAGAATCAAAGGGAATTGCAATCATAATCCTGTGATTTTCAAAGCTTACTGTAATTAGGCTGTAATAAAACTCTAACCTACGTGCGTCTAACAAAGGAATATAACCTAATTTCTCCCGTCCGTTCTCCACAATTAACGTTAAGTCTTTTATCAGCCACAAATGCGGTGACAGTGCACCTTTAGTCGCTAACGTAATAGCTTCTACATAGTCTTTTGATTTCTCAATGAAATATGCAATTCTATTATGTATATGATCTATTTTTTAATCATAATACGTTAACGTTGCCAACAAATCTTGTACTTCCATAATCTGACTGATATTACTAGAATGTTTGTTCACCAAACTTATAATTGATTGATTAAAGCTAACTGACTCCTTAGTTCTGACATAATCAATTCATTTTCATGAGTCAAAAACTCAATTTTCTTATTTTGGAAATCCCTGAGCCTAAACTTGCAACAGAACCAAAGATGTTTAATGCAGCAAAGACAAACGGGTTACGTTTTTCAAGGTTATTGTGTCTTACTGTCCACATCAAAAGATCACGAGCCAAAGATTCAGCCTCGTAAGTCTTATTTCGCAAGTCATCGGATATCATCTCTGCAACTTTTAGTGTCGGTGCAAGCAAACTCTCTGTATTAAAAGGAAAGTGTCTTCTATGTATTTCATTTAATGAAACAGGAAACCTTGATATGGAGCTCTTTAAGCTAGTGACGTCATTCTCTGGGAGAAAAATTGTTTGCATGCGTACTTCAACAACTATGTTACTTGATGTAATAAAAACGTCTTCTTGTCTCTCTACTATAGTGCCATATTTAAAATCTATACTTTTAGTTTTAGAGCTCTTCCCACATGAGAAAAATGTCTGAGCGAACAATATCACTCCTAACATAAAAAGTTCTTCTCGGAAACCTGTAATGAGAAAAATATATGTAATTACTCCTGTATTAAGAAGAGAAAAATGTTAGCATATAAATTTCATAGATAAAAAATAAAAAAAAAATTCCCTCACTTCCTTCTCTCTTATTCTAATTTCTTTTGTGAGCCAATGGTACAATTCTCTCATCAGTGGGTTGGGATACATTTTGAACTCTAAATCTATTGGCCGTTAATGTTTCCAAAATGCTAAATGGGTATTCAAACTTAGGTGTAAGTTTATTATTGAGTCCTTTACGTACATTTACCTGTATGTATACGTTATCACCCACGGTATATGTTTTAGTTGGCTTCGCTATTTTATCATGATTCCTATTCATTATGATTTCTGATTCTTCTAAATTCTTTCGAAGGATATCAAAACGACTTTTGCTCACATTTATACATTCTTTTAAACGATTTGATAAATAAGTTGTAGGCATTAATACATGGAAAGGCGTTCTAACTCGGGTACCATACAATGCCTCCTTCGGCGACATTTTAATTGATATATGATATGAGTGATTCAGAGTACTTAGTACCGCAGGTATTGCAATATCCCAGTTGGGGTCTGATCCCCCTAATGTTAATCTTAATTTGTTTAAAACCTTCCTATTCGCTCTTTCCACTAGCCGATTCGACTCTGGGTGATAGTTCATGGTATTGATTTTTTTATGCTAAGGAATTCACACAACGAGGTAAGGAAATGATTATTAAATTCTCCACCCGAGTCTGAGATTATCATGTGTGAAATTCCATGTTTACAAATGTAACACTCGTAAAACTTCCTAGCGCATCCAATCGCAGTTTTCGTTTTAAGCGCTATTAGTTCTGTATATCGAGTCAAAGCATCTACAATTACTAAGAGGTGCTTATTTCCTCTGTCTGACACTGCAAAATCCTGTTAATAAATCTAAATGTATCCTTTCAAAGGGTTGATTGGGCATGGGATAAGCCTCTAGGCTGACAGGTGTTTTCGTGTGCCCTTTGTTTTCCTGACAGGTGAGACAATTAGCTATGTGTTTTTTTATATCTCTAAGCATCGCATGCCAATAAAACAATGATTTGGCTTTCTGTGACATTATGGAGAACCCCGGGTGTCCATGCAATGGATTTGCATAGAACCAGTTTAGGACAGTGGATATAAGTGAGATTGGTACCACTACCTGGTCGTTAGTCACATGTGGTGTATTGCGGGTTTTCCTTGTCACGGATCTACACAGAATATTGTCTTTGATTATATAATTATGCTGCATATATATTATATATTCCCTTTCCTTACGACTTCCTTTGAAAGCATTTACATTTTTTTCTAATTTCTGATCTTTTCTTTGCTCAGTCTGTAATAGTTCAGCGCTCCAGCCTAGATCTTCTTGTTCAGATATAGTTTTAATAATAGGCATGGATGTATATATATCTATTAATTCAGCTAATGACTCCGTAAAAGTTGACACGGGGTTGCGTGATAATGCATCAGCAATGATATTTTCTTTCCCTGGTAAATACTCGATTCTCGCACCAAAATCTTGCATGATCAAATGCCACCGAGTTCGTTCGGGGCTGTGACTAAAGCCTTTAAAGAAGTCGGATAGGGGTTTATGATCAGTAAGAACCTTGACGGGATAACCGTATATTATGAACTTAAAATGCACTAGTAAATTAACAACAGCTAGTCCTTCCTTGTCTATTACTGCATACTTACTTTCGGATGTTCTCAATTTTCGATAATAAAAAGCTATCGGGAAAAAGTATTTTTCATATTGCTGAAGCAATACCCCTCCTACTCCTAAGTGTGAGGCGTCTGTTGCAATGAAGAATTCCTTACTGAAATCAGGAAATTTTAAGATAGGAGAACTACACAGTTCATCTTTTAAGGTATGAAATGCCTGTTGATGCTGCTCAGACCATATGAAATCTATGCCCTTCTTCGTAAGATCAGTTAGGGGAGCGGGTATTATTGAATAATTGCTTATAAAACGCCTGTAATATCCACTACACCCCAGAAATTGCTGTATTCCCTTGACATTAGTAGGTATCGGAAAGTTACGGATAGCTGACACCTTATCGTGGACTACTTTAAGACATTGGCTAGACACTGTAATACCCAAATAGACCAATTCTGTTTTGAAAAATTCACACCTACTAATCTTTACCCTTAAGTTATGTTGTCTTAGTCTCTGTAGTACTAGTTCTAGTTTACGTAGATGTTCTTCTAAGGTATTGGAAAAGCTTGCAAGGTCGTCCATATAGGCATGCAATATATCCCATAACAGGTCTCCAAACACTATGTTAATCATTCTTGTAAATGTTATGGGAGCACAAAGGGCATACGTAAAAATTCATAATGTCCCCTGTCTATGCTGAAGGCTGTGTAAAGGATACTATTTTCTTATAATGATATCTGGTGGAAGCCTTTAAGTAAGTCCAAACTGGTAAAATATTTATCCTGACCTAACAAAGATAAAATATCGTCAGTACATGGCACTGGGAATCGATCAGGGATCGTTTCCTCATTCAAGCAACGGAAATCTACGCAGATACGCCATGTTCGATCTTTTTTCGGTACAACTATTGATGGAAAATTATAAGGGCTGTTCGATTTCCTAATGACTCTTTCTTCTAGCATTTTACATACTTCATCATTTATCTCATTCTGGAATTTCATAGGGAGTCTGTACGAGGGTACATAAATAACTTTCTGCTTGTCCTTTAACCTTATTTGATGTTCTATGATATCTATCTTTCCTATGGATCCATCCATAGTGGAAAAAACATCATGATATTCAGTTAAAAATCCATAAATTTTCTGCTGAATTTCTCCTTCTTGAATGTCTTTATTGATTCTATTTTTATTAGATTGCAAAAGGGATTCATCTGCAACTGATTGAGAGTGATTGATTTCAGCGATGGTAAGAATACGATGTTTATAAACTTCTACATCCAAGATATATTGATTTTTTTGAATTACTAAGGTGGTATTCAAATGATTACAGACTTCCTTCTTACATAGTTGATGTGAGCCTACTGTATAAATAGCTTGTGTGACGGACAGTCCGTTAGTTTTCAAAGTATCAGAAAGGATTATTATTTCAGATCCCGGTAATATTTTCTTTATTTGCACTATTAAATCCGAAGGTACGTTCGGCTCGATAGATTGCGTGCAAGATAATATTACGGGTGAACGAGAATTCTGTTGGGTCTCGTATATTATTTCTTTATTAGTGAGACAAGTTATTGGTTCTTCAACATACCTCACTGTATTATTTGTCGTCTCCTTTTATCCAAAACTGATTTTAAGGTATTAGAAAACTTATAGAATTTTCCTTTGATATACATGCCGTGCTTGGCAGGGGCTAAGATAATGTTTTGATTACCCATAGACGGGTATCCTATAATTACAGCAGGATACATATCAATGTTTTGTACAACAACAAAGGTATCGGCAAACGTGCGCTTACCGACCTTGAACTGAACATGAGTTACGCCTATTACATTTAATTCATTATTTCCTATACCCGGGAGCCTTACTCCGGACTTCTTTATAGGGAAGTTAGAAAACAACAAATGATGTGTCCTTAAATCCCTGATATTACGTGGACTACCAGAGTCAAAAAATAATGTAAAGGATCGGTGTTCTAAATTTACAGCATATAATGTTGGTCGTAACTCATTTTGACTTATTATTTTTTGAATTTGTTGCAAATCTACGGGAGCATGCACTAATTTATTTGATTCGGTCATGTGTTTCGTAGGAAAATCTATTGCCTCACAATAATCTGAAAAAAACATTAAATGGATTATTTAACACTACTGATGTTGATTTAAATGACCCAACATCACTCTCTTCCCCACTGGAGTTAATTATGTGGTATTTGCTTTGCTCTGCACATTCTGAAAATTAGTCTGATCTTGCGAGTTCTGGCTAGACGTCCTAGGATCAGAGTCATTCGAAGAACTGTTTGTTTGCTTTTGAAGTATATTGACGTTTGGCTGTTTCTTTTTATTGAAATGAGGATCTTTCTTTTTATTTCCATATGGAACTGACTGTGGAATTGACTGTGGATTTGACTGTGTATTTCTGGGATTCTGTTGTGTCTTACGCGAATAGCGCTGACTATATGAATGAGTTGAACTATTATGTAATAAACAGAATATCGTTTTGCAGTCTGCAATCAAGTGACCTTGACGTTTGCAATTATAACACGTCATTCCTGCAACTTGACTATCATTAACTACGTTCACTTGTTGTGACTTTGTTTCATTTTTTGCAAAAACTTGTGTAAACAAGGGATCAAGATCAGTACAATTAGACATGTGTTTCTTTATCTGTTTATATACGTCCAATTCTATTCTTGCTGGCATTAACTTTTTTTCAAAACACCGACTAAAGCTTCAGGCAATATAAGTGTCATGCAAGTTACATAAATTAATCGTAAGAAATCTTTCACGGAGATGTTATCTCTTGTAACCCAAGTGGAATTACCTAACATATATTGATACTCTTTTAGCCTATCTGCAATGAGAGCTGCTCTCTCTATAACATTAAGCCGAGTCATAGTGGCGTAAGTGTATTTCTTAATGTTAAAACTACATCCAAGGCTTCCTCACCACATAGACCGCACGTAGCCTAACTTTGGAATCGTCCCCTGTAACTGCCTCTTGAAACGAAACTCTCCTCAAATACGCACTTGCATCTCCTTTAGAAAAGTCTATAAAACCTTTAGCTTCTTGTAATTGTACAAATGGGTCTATAATTTGTTTAGCCTTTAAATGGGCGTCGACGGAAGAAATCCACGACTCAACATTCTGAGGTAAGAAGCCATTGACCCGACCTTTAAAAGGAAGGATAGCTGATCGTGCATCAACTAACGTAACAATGGGAGCCGGGATGGGTTTACTCGGGCCGGGGGTGGGGTTACTTGGACTTACATGAGGTGTCATGTTGACTTTAGCTTTTTTTTATCGCTTCGATTCCTTGCAATCCTATCAAAATCTCTATATGAATACAGACGTCTACTGCGTAAACGCAATCCCCCAATACAATGATACAAATATAGATATTCAAAGTTGAATACAGTTTCCTTTAATGAAAGAAAAAATGAAGATTAACAAACAACTCACCCCAGCAATAATTGACGATCAACTCGTGATA
>NC_090758.1:47800302-47806329 GCF_036898095.1 Palaemon carinicauda
CCTCCGAGAATCCGGGACTTCAACGGATCTCGCACGTCGCAAACCGCACCGTTCCTCGGTAGAAACGGACCAACTCGTTCGCAAATCCTCCGACGAACGAGGGAAGGGACGTGGCTGATGAATGCCGCGGGTGACAAACACCAGCGACCACACACAAAGTAGCGAAGGAAGTGCTTCAAAAACTCCAAAGGTCACCAAGATGAAGTGGCAGAGCGTCAGACTGTGAGTAGGAACTCGAACTAACTCTGTCACTTATCACCCACCATTCGATCAAGCCTTTCACTCGAGTCAACACAGCTCATAGGAGAGAAAAACAGCGATCGTTAATAAGGCACTTCAGTAGTTCACTAATACCGGGGGAGAAGGTGGTAAACAAAAACAAAACTGAGAAGTCATATGACTCTCTACAGAGTTCATCAAACTAAGAATGACGCTGGCTTATTAATAAACTAAAAACTAAAGCAAGATCAAAAGGTTGGAAAAGTATTAACAACTTATAATCAAATTGTAATGAATTTACTTTAATCTAATACATATATAATATATATATTATATATATGTATATATATATTATATATGTATGTATGTATGTATATGTGTGTATATATATATATATATATATACATCTATATATAAATATATATGTATATATATATATATATATGTATATTATATATATATATATATAATATATATATATATATATATATACATTCATATATATATATATATATATCTATATATATATTCATATATATATATATATATATATATTTGAATATAAGCATATATATCTATCTATACACACACATACACACACATGTGTATATACATATATATACATATATATATATATATAATATATAAATAATATATATTTATATATATATATACTGTACACATATGATAGTTTCTTGCATATCTACATGTGTTTTTCATATTTAAATAAGCCATATATATTTGCTCTGTTCATATCTGTGTTCTCTCCACCAACATATGGATGAGAGACCTAGGCGAAATCATGAGGTTTTGACTGGCCTGTAATCGATCCATGGTCCGGCAAACTTTCAGTGAGAGTGACCACGAAGTGGTCACTGTCTCTATAAGGTTTCAGGATCTGGGTTTGATGCCTGGCTGGTCACAGTCTCTTGTGTTTATGTGATTTAACCTGAGGCTCTGATCCGGGGTCGTTAAGAAATCGAGGACATTATATATATATATATATATATATATATATTTATATATATACATATATATATAATATATTTATATATATATATAAATGTATGTATATATACAGTAAATACATACATATATAAATATATATATATATATATATATATATGTATATATACACAGAAAAATATATAAATATATGTATAATATATATATATATATATGTGTGTGTAAATATCACCCACGAACGACATTTAATACCGAATTCTATCTTGGGAAAATATATCCACTTGGAATTCATTTTATGGTAATAGCTTCTGGCCGGGTGGAGATTCGAACCCCCACCTCTGCGGCTGGAAGCTATGCCTACAGTGACTCTACCGAGTGGAGCTATCAGAGAGATTAAAAGTTTATGACAAATCTCCATACATATTCCCTGTCGAATTCAGGAATCTGTTCATAGACTTGAAATAAACCCATCTCCACCATGATAGCTGAAATCGTGAGTTTGTAACACGTGGTTATTTTAAATGAACATATATCACAAGCACACGTGATTTTAATCAATGTAAATATCACCCACGAACGACATTTAATACCGAATTCTATCTTGGGAAAAATATATCCACTTGGAATTCATTTTATGGTAACAGCTTTCTGGCCGGGTGGAGATTCGAACCCCCACATCTGCGGCTGGAAGCTATGCCTACAGTGACTCTACCGAGTGAGCTATCAGAGAGATTAAAAGTTTATGACAAATCTCCATACATATTCCTGTCGAATTCAGGAATCTGTTCATAGACTTGAAATAAACCCATCTCCACCATGATAGCTGAATCGTGAGTTTGTAACACGTGGTTATTTTAAATGAACATATATCGTGGGTGATATTTACATTGATTAAAATCACGTGTGCTTGTGATATATGTTCATTTAAAATAACCACGTGTTACAAACTCACGATTCAGCTATCATGGTGGAGATGGGTTTATTTCAAGTCTATGAACAGATTCCTGAATTCGACAAGAATATGTATGGAGATTTGTCATAAACTTTTAATCTCTCTGATAGCTCACTCGGTAGAGTCACTGTAGGCATAGCTTCCAGCCGCAGAGGTGGGAGTTCGAATCTCCACCCGGCCAGAAGCTGTTACCATAAAATGAATTCCAAGTGGATATATTTTCCCAAGATAGAATTCGGTATTAAATGTCGTTCGTGGGTGATATTTACATTGATTGAAATCACGTGTGCTTGTGATATATGTTCATATATACATATATATATATATATGTTTTATATATTTATATATATATACATATATATTTACATATATATTTATATATATACATACATCAAAATTTATATGTATATATATTTATATATATATATATATATATATATAAATATATATATATATAAATATATTTATATATATATTATATGCGTGTGCGTATCAGTGTATATATATATATATATATATACATATATATGTATACTTATATATATATATATATATATATTTATATAAGAATATATATATATATATATATATACTTATATATACATATATATATATATATATATATATGCATATATATATATATACATATATGTATATGCATATAAATAATTATATATATATATATATATATATGTATATATTTATATATAAATATATATATATATATCTACATAAAACCATTTATATATATACATATATATAATTATATATATATAGATATATATATATATATATATATTTGAATATATATTTATATATATATACATATATAAATATATATATATATATAAATATATATATATATATATATATATATATTTAAATATATATATATATATATATATAAATAAAAATATTTATATTTGAATATATATATATATATATATATATATATGGATAAAATATCAACACAACATCGACTTCAAATAGAAATAAATTTCTACCACATACTTGAGATCAAATGCCTTCTAATGAGGTAAAAATATGTATTTCTATTTAAACACGATGTTGTGTTGATATTTATCCATATTGAGTCATTAGTTGTAATTTGAATGAATTACTACCAATTGTGTCAGGTGGTGGATCGGGAAGTCGGGTAAAACAAGCAGGTAAGAGACTGATGTCTTGCCAGGTAAATCCTTAACAGCTTGGTAGCGTTAGGTTCCGATTTCTTTTATGGCCTCTCGTGGCATGGTTGGTTTTATCCTAGCCATTCATTAAAAGGGGCCAGAGATCGATCATAAGTATGAGGTAAAAATTTATTTATTTATATATATTTTTGGGCTCAAGCCATGTCGTCCTGATGGAAGTTCCTATAGGGTAGCTTCCTAGGGTATATTACAACTACGGCGATATTCCCAGAGAATTTACCTTAAGGTACCAGAATTCTAACTCCTGGAGCGAGTATCCCTCGTGAAAGGGATATCGCGACATATCAGAGGACGTATTCTAGACACGTCACATGGCAATCTACGACCTGAACAGAGATTCGTCTCGTAGGAGGGAGATTGACGAGATACGAATTCGGGAAAGAAAAAGGGGAGCCGCTCCCAAGGCTTCCCTATCCCCCGATTCGTATGCGTGCCTGGCGCCAATCCTGGCGCCATCTGTATTCCTTTTTGCGTAGCTTAACAACTCGGTGTTTTTTCCTGTTTTTCTCGCAAATCTTGGATTTATTCAGCTTTTCATGGCTTCTTCGTCTTCGTTGACCTCGGATAAGTTGAGTATAGTGTCTGTTATGTATAAATGTAGGCTCTTGGTAAAATTTTGAGTGATTAATAGGATTAATCTTTGATACAAGAGCCGTAGCCTACCAGAGGTGTCCTGGACACTGTCACTCGCTAGGTATAAATTAGTTAGTCAGAGTGACATTCCTGGTTGTTTTGCTTAATAAAATTTAGCTTTTTAGCTTTACATAGGATTTCCTTTCGTGCTTAGTATTATTTGGCGAAGTATTCGCCATTCTGGCCTACGCTAGGCCATGTAGCCTAGTCGTTTGGTCCTAGTACTTAATGCATGATTATGGTTTTTCCGAGTGTAATTAAAATTTTATTGAAGCTTTAGGCTATATTTTTACATTTTAGACTGTGTGGAATATTTCCAAGATTGTATACGTGAGAGTTTCGGTGAATTAGGTAATCGTTTCTCTTGGTGCCTAGGCTAATTGCTTATGGAGCCTTAGTATACTTTATTATACTCCCCGGTTGCTTTCTTTTCTTCGGAGAAGGTATGCAATCCCTTTCCCTCTGTTTAAGCCTTGGGCTTATCCCTAAGTGGTTTTTTTTTCCGAATTTATTTTCGATAAAACTATACTAGGGTGTTACTGTACCTTCCTGTTCCAGCAGAGTCTGGTTCAAAGAGGGACAGAACAACAGAGTTTTTAGTCTGAGTCCGTGTTGTTTGGCTTGGGGCAGAGTCTCCCTCGCTGACCTAACACTTACAAAGGGAGCTGAGCTCCCTTAGGTCACTGTCGAAGGTTTCTGTAGTTATGATTCCTTCTTGTGTGATCGACCAGACTAAGTCCTGTTGCTGTTCTCGGGGAGGATAAATCTTCCCTTGGGAGTTGCAACGCCTTCCTTGCTTTGGTGCTCTGGAAGCTGGCAGGTATTATACTACTTCGCTGGCCCTTTCCCTTAGATCTCCCTTAGGCTAAGACAGAGTTCTTGGCTGCGGGTGATCTGTCACTAAAGCAAGGTTGGCAGGACCCTCTTGTCCCTTCCCCCTCTATCTCCGTAATGGCCTAGCCATTACTGTACTGTACCTTGCCGGCCGGCAGAGCTGGCCGGCAGGGGTATTACTGTACCATATGTCATTCTACTTCTGGACCTAGTATAGGTTGGGATATGGATTGACTAAGCCCATTGCCGGCCGGCAGAGACGCTGGACGGCAAGGGTCTTATGTTTTCGAGTGCTGCCCGGACCTCTCTTGGTCCCTCATCCATGCCTGCCGGCAGAGCCGGACGGCATTGGTCAAGGAAGCCTGAATTAAGTTTCTCCCCTTCCTTATATGCACTCTTTCGGTTGCCGGGCTTGGGGGGTTGTGTACACTCTTATCCCGGCATCCATTCTATTTTCTTCTAGTGCTGTACCTGTCCCGGCAGCCGGCCTATGAGGCCGGCTGCCGGCCTATGAGGCCGGCAGCCGGGCAGGTGTAGTCTTCTGGTTCTTTTGCTGCCGGCTGGCATCGGTCTTGTACCTTTGCCGGCCGACTTATGTCAGTCCTTGTCTGCCGGTCACCAAGAGTGTGGCCGGCAGCTGGGTACTACCTTGTGTAGTTGCTGGCCGGCAATCATTGCCGGCCAACACTGGCTGTTGCTGGCCGGCAGCTGCTGCCGCCGGCACAGGCATTTGAACCAGAGGGCTGCCGCCCTATAGCTGTTAAGTAGTATACTTTAAAGCTAATTGTGGTGTGTGCCGGCCGGCAAAGGCAGGCCGGCACACATCCTCCTATACTGTACTAGTATTCTTCTGTATAGCATATACAGTAAGAAGAAAACTATAGTAAAAGTTTAGGTACAGCACTGTATCTTCTAACACTATTGTGTTTTCTTACACAGCCCTTTGCTGTTGCCCTCAGACAGGAAGCAGAGTTCTTCCCCGTCTATTATCCAGGATTTTTAAAATCATTGCCTAGGTGTGAGCTCCACCTGTTTCCTATGGAAACCTTGCATTGGTTACTCTAGTAGAGATAAACCATTTTTGATTTTATTATCTGGAAGGCTGCAACAATGGGTTGTGAGGGAAACACAAGTGTGTGTCTTTCATTTATGAATTGTTATGCTATACTATGCATATCCAGTGATACATAGTTCACTTGATACTCATGGAAA
>NC_090758.1:47811829-47876829 GCF_036898095.1 Palaemon carinicauda
CTTTGAACCTTAATACCTTCCATTATTTGAACTTTTATGGCCTTTGAACATTTAAACCTTCTAGTCTTTGAACCTTTAAGGCATTTGAACCTTTAAACCTTCCAGTCTTTGAACATTTCACTTTTAACCTTTAAGTCTTTCAGTCTTTAAACCATTATGATACATGAATCTTTAAACTTTTCATTCTTCGAACCTTGGTGATATTTGAACCTTTAAACCTTTTAGTCTGAATCTTCCACTCTTTGAGCCTTTAGGGTCTTTAAACCTTTAAACCTTCCAGTCCTTGAACATTATTGACCTTTGAACCTTTAAGCCCTTCAGCATTTGAACTTTAACGATCTTTAAACCTTCCTGTTTTGGAATCTTAATGACTTTTGAACCTTCAAACCTCCCAGTCTTTGAAAGTTTAAACCTTTCAGTCTTTAAATCTTAATGACCTTTGAACCTTAAGTCTTTGAACCTTTAAACCTTCAAGCATTTGAACATTACAGTATTGTCCTTTGAACATTTAAGCCTCTCAGCATTTGAACCTTAACGAACATTGAACCTCTCTGTCTTTGATCCCTAATGACATTCGAACCTTTAAACCTTTCTGTCTCTGAACCTTATTATTATTATTATTACTATCCAAGCTACAACCCTAGTTGGAAAAGCAAGATGCTATAAGCCCAGGGGCTCCAACAGGGAAAAATAGCCCAGTGAGGAAAGGAAATAAGGAAATAAATAAATGAAAACAAATTAACAATAAATCATTCTAAAATAAGAAACAACGTCAAAACAGACATGTCATATAATAAACTATCAACAACATCAAAAACAAATATGTCATAAATAAACTATAAAAAGACTATGTCCGCCTGGTCAACAAAAAAGCATTTGCTCCAACTTTGAACTTTTGAAGTTCTACTGATTCCACCACCCGATTAGGAAGATCATTCCACAACTTGGTCACAGCTGGAATAAAACTTCTAGAGTACTGCGTAGTATTGAGCCTCGTGATGGAGAAGGCCTGGCTATTAGAATTAACTGCCTGCCTAGTATTACGAACAGGATAGAATTGTCCAGGGAGATCTGAATGTAAAGGATGGTCAGAGTTGTGAAAAATTTTATGCAACATGCATAATGAACTAATTGAACGACGGTGCCAGAGATTAATATCTAGATCAGGAATAAGAAATTTAATAGACCGTAAGTTTCTGTCCAACAAATTAAGATGAGAATCAGCAGCTGAAGACCAGACAGGAGAACAATACTCAAAACAAGGTAGAATGAAAGAATTAAAACACTTCTTCAGAATAGATTGATCACCGAAAATCTTGAAAGACTTTCTCAATAAGCCTATTTTTTGTGAAATTGAAGAAGACACAGACCTTATATGTTTCTCAAAAGTAAATTTACTGTCGAGAATCACGCCTAAAATTTTGAAAGAGTCATACATATTTAAAGAAACATTATCAATACTGAGATCCGGATGTTGAGGAACCACCGTCCTTGACCTACTTACAATCATACTTTGAGTTTTGTTAGGATTCAACTTCATACCCCATAATTTGCACCATGCACTAATTCTAGCTAAATCTCTATTAAGGGATTCACCAACCCTAGATCTACATTCAGGGGATGGAATTGATGCAAAGAGAGTAGCATCATCTGCATATGCAACAAGCTTGTTTTCTAGGCCAAACCACATGTCATGTGTATATAGTATAAAAAGTAATGGGCCAAGAACACTACCCTGTGGAACACCGGATATCACATTCCTATAATCACTATGGTGCCCATCAACAACAACTCTTTGAGATCTATTACTTAAAAAATCAATAATAATACTAAGAAACGACCCACCCACTCCCAACTGTTTCAGTTTGAAAACAAGGGCCTCATGATTAACACGGTCAAAGGCAGCACTAAAATCAAGGCCAATCATACGAGCTTCCCGACCACAATCAAGGGATTTCTGTACAGCATTGGAGATTGTAAGAAGGGCATCACATGCTCCAAGGCCTTTACGAAAACCAAATTGCAAACTAGGGAGTAGATGATTACCTTCAGCAAACCTATTAAGACTTAATGACTTCTGAACCCTTAAACCTTCCAGGAAAACATTAGAATAGAATTCAAAATATTTTAACGTATATTCTATCGACAGAATTTTCAAATCTAAAAGAAAAAATTCTACTCTGCAGAATAATTCTATATTTCAATAGAAAAATTCTTTCGCAAAATTCTCCTCGAACAAATTCGAATAAAAATCTCGGAACTCGAGATTTATACGGAACACGAGTTTCGCATTAAGAAAAAAAAAGTATTAGAAAAAAGTCTGAGAACGGTATGCAAGAAATATGAGTCCCATTAAAGAAAAAAATTAAAAGTCCTAATGGACTCGTACAGCTATTTTTCTTCTTTTTCCATTTTTCGAATTCTTATTTTTTTCTTTTGAGTTCGCGAATATTTCAGCTTTTATGAATAATGAAAAACACTATTGTTCTGATGAATCAAATCAGCTTTAATCATTATGTAAAAAAGCGAGTTAATAATAATAATAATAATAATAATAATAATAATAATAATAATAATAATAATAATTCCTGCTTAAATAAACTTTTTAATTTTCCTTAATAATAACTCAACACAAAGAGTTATTTTTAAAATATGTAAACCCAATACGTCATAACCCAGCCGAGTTTTCCAGAGCCTAGGGGAAAACTCCCTATCAGGGACTTGCTTTGAAACAAATTGTCCCTAAACCAATAGAATTTCCCCCTGCAAAGAAAATGGGAAATGGATTATTTTAACCTTAATGCTGTTTGAGGGAATGAGTAATTTAACAGTTTTGTGATGAAAATTACTGTCTATTATAAATACACGTAGACTTATGGAAAAAAATAAATATACAAAAAGAATAAACATAATTTTGAAATGAAAATCCTGAACTTTGTGTAGGGATTTTTCCTCATCTGGTAAAGATTCCTTTAAGATTTAGGGGGCACTCATACGTCACCCATCTGTCATTACCATTTACCAAGTTAAACTCGTCCACAGGAAGCCATTTTGATTGTCTGCATGTTTTCCATTTTTCTTCTACTTATTTATGAGGTAAAATCGGTTTTATACGTTGTATTTCATTCTTGAAAGGTATATTATGTTCTGTATATTTGATTAGTACATTAGTATTAAGTATTTTATAGGGAATATAAATAATTATCGGCCTTCGACTTGGTAAACACCGGACGATTTGTAGTTTGTAGCCTATGATTGTGTACTTTATACACAATTACTTTGGGTAAGTAATCTACATTAATCTAACTCCAATAAATATGTTAATTAATTGTGGTGTGAGGGTAATATCTGAAGGTAGGACAGATATTAATTAAACTGAGAATTCCATTTCATCCTATCATAGCCAGAGAAAATTTAGACATTGAAATATATTTAGTATCTCTGATAGGTGTCCTATAGCGTATTATATAGTATACGGATAGTGTTAATGTCTTTTGGATAGATATATTTCCATGTATATGTACTCTGCCTTAGTTCAACTAGCTTAGGGCCTAATTGGGTAGGTTCAATGAAGGGTAGCAGCTGGTATTTTAATCTATTAATTCCTTCCCTTCGTTATATTACCAATGGATGGAAGGATTATCTTATCTATATTCATACTATATAGGATTTTGTTATTAAAAGAGGTATTTAAAAAATCAGGATTAGGAAAAGTATAAAACTCTTGAGTTAATTTATTACAGAAATACTTTAGTTATACAAGTTTCGTTTTCTTTTATTCTTATTATCTTTATTCGTTTTCTTTAAAATTTAGATGACTGACTAATGTAATTTTCCCAAATTGTGAAATAATGAATAATCGTCAAATTCCCTAGAACAGTAAGATTTTGAGGTTTGTTCCATTTTAAAACCTTGGATAAGGGTAATTAGTATTGAATCTGCAATATTTATTTGGTTTAGGTTAAGTAGGATCAAGTGACTATAGGACGAGTGTAGGTAGCAACAGGCTTAGCCTTCAACTGAAGTTTTCTGAGGTTAAATGTCACTTTTATGCCTATTTTTGGTTGCGTTTAATGAGGTTTTTACTGAAATATTAAACATGACATACTGTATATATGCAACTTATAAGTTTATATTGAGGGTGCAAGGGAGTGTACACTGCAAAATTGTTTTTTTTAATGATCCTGTACTGTACTTCATGGTAAAGTTATAGTATAGTGCAATAATCTGTTTTTAGAAAATAAAACTTTTTTTCAATTTATTTTGTGGTGTTTTGAACAGTTTTGATATTGATTTCTGGTGGAAATCCATAGTTTTTTGAGTTCTGGTTTGTCGACTACCATAACTTTGCACTAGGTAGCTTCATTACTTATATTCATAACACCCACAATATGCCATGTACCAATCTATTTGTATGATATATAAATTAACTTTTTTTAATTTTGTTGTTTCCGCCAATTACCATGGAAAAATCAGTCGTCATGAAAATAAGTTATCGTAATGAAAACCTAGTAGTAGTAATGAAACGCTGGCGCTTTTGTTTGGCAGGACTTAGACATAGAAAATATGAGATTTTACATAATATTTTGTATGGGGTTCTTTGTAGTATTGTTCATCGTATTACAATTACCTCTCATAATTGAGCTAATGATTTAGGCTATTGGGTTTTGCTCTGCCGTTGCTCACTTTGCTTGCGATTAAACACTATCCCATTACTCCTCTGTTCTGGCAAGCATAAAATTTTTTGCCATGCGCGGTAGCCCCATCGGGTAGTATATGATGAAATAAGAGCTATAATTATATTGTGTATTCCAATATTGAAAAATAACAAGTAGGTTTAGAATATAAAACGGTGGCTTTATTCTGTTTGGACGAGTAACATACAGCAGAAGCACACCAATCAGTGTTATTTTGAATTGAAGGAGACACTCCTGTAGCTTGTACTGTACTAAGAAGACATAAGGAGTAAACGGAATTTTTTTTTTTTAAGAATCTGTAACTTTGTTAATGGAGGTTCCGGCAGTAGTAGGCTATATGTGATTCATAAGTGTATTTGCAAAGATCTATTCAGTAATGCTTGCTGCAATGTCGTAACTATTATTGCTCTGTACAGCAGCACCCCCTAATGGGGTCCTTTGTTTCTTAACACTTAATAGGGGTACACTGTAGTGAGAAAACGGATTTTGAGCGAAGCAAAAAATCTATTTTTGGGTGAGATAGCCATGTCGTCCTGATGGAAGGTTCCTTCAGTAGCTTCCTAGGGTATATTTGACTACAGTGGATATTCCCAGAGAATTAAACTAAAGGTCTCCAGAATTCTAACTTCTGGCGCGAATATCCCTAAAAATGCCTTTAAGGAAATCGCATAATAACGGGACATATTCTTGACATGCCACATAGCTATCTGCACCCCACATAGCGTTTACACTTCGGGAGGGAATACGTGGCAAGATAAGGGAGGAACCGTTACAAAGTTCTCCTCCTCCGTTACTGTTATGGACAATCGGATGACGTCATACCCGTTGTCATCTTGGATGACGTAGTATCCGCCCGCCATATTCATTCCTTTTAGCGTTTAGCCAATACCTCCAGATACAGTAAGATTGGGAGGGAGCCTGCTAAGGCCTTTCCAAGAAAGGAGGGTGGGTCCATCAGGACGACATGGCTATCTAACCCAAAAATAGATTTTTCGCTTTGCTAAAAATCCGTTTTTTGGGCTCAGGCCATGTCGTCCTGAAGGAAGTTTACCAGAGCATTAATGTATCGTGGATTTCCCAGTTGTGCCTTCGACTTCCAGACAATATTTCCTTGGTCTTTAGGACCTAAGAGACCTATGACAACACCGTTATAGTCGTTTCCGCTTAACATATAGTATGTTAGTGCTTCCTGCCCCCTACAGGGAAGAGTCAAACCAGACTCGGGAAAAAGTCTCGAAGTTGCATGTTACACTGAACCATCCCAGCAGTCTAAGGGGACATGCAGTTTTCATTGCATGTCGGTAGCCCGAGTTTGTATCAAGTGTTGGAACAAGTTGTACTTTCACTGGAAAGGTTTGCGTAAGTGTAGGAACAAAGGTAGCATTATTGTTCTGCACATCATGCAGAAGGAGGGTAGAAAAATAATCTCACATAGTCTTTATTAAAATGTTTTAGGGCGAAAAAAGACGCATAAAACCATTATGCATTTGAATAAATAAATGAGGATGAGCATACATGTAAAAAAATGTAAAATTTTAGCATACATGTAAATAGTATAAAATTGTAATTGAGAATCAGTTAAATAACATAGGCCCTTGACATAAACAGAAATATTTGTAGTACCTGAAAAGGAAAACTTGCCTCGCACTTCAATTTCCGTATGGAATTGTAATATCTTTCTGAGATTATCTCAATATACACTCGTGTACAAAACATGTGGCACTAGTCTTCAGTCTATGTTATATCACCTTGGTATATTAGAACAGTCTATATCGTCATCACGATGACGATCACTACTCAATTGTGCACTAGGGCCAACATATACACCATTTAGAATTTTAAGTCCCATAAAATTCACTGTTCCTCGCAGCATTAAGCGGCAGGTTTTAGAACACTACCTGCCGCCACCACATATTGCTTGACTTCTTGCACTTGCTTCGCGTAGTGCTTAAAGAACACCTTGGATGAATTCCATCCAGTAAAAGAAACGAAGACTTTTCAAAGTCCATTAGTTGGAAAAAGTCCAGGGAAGAGGCAACCTTCCTAGGATCATGACCTACGGGTGTACTGTCAGGATCCGCTCTGCGAATAAAGTAGGTGATCTTCTCCCGTAGTTGTTTAAGTAACAGGTTTGACCCCGATGTTTCTCCTTTAAAGAGTTGTCCTCCCCCGAAGTCTGAAGTTCTGCGAAGATAGACCTTTAGGCTCTCCACTGGACACAGAGAGGTATCTTCCTTCAGAGGGCAGATTCTCCAGGGACCCCATCTCTTTGTGGGTAACTCATTCTTGGCCAGAAACGTTGTGTCAGGAAAGAGGGTGAGCTCGCCCGTGTCAGCGAAGCGGATGTGGCCCTCTTCCCTAGATAATGCCACAATTTCACTAACTCTAGCCCCTGAGGCTAAAGCAAACAAGAAAATAACTTTTTGGGTCAAATCTTTCAGAGGGCAAGTTTCGTTGTCCAAGCCTGAGGCAAAATGTAGCACTTTGTCAAGACACCGTGAAATAGGTCTCGGAGGGGCCACTGGTCTAAGTCTAGCACAGGCCTTCGGCACCTTACTAAAGATTTCGTTAGACAAGTCCATTTGGAAGGCATACAGCAAGGGTCTTGTCAGGGCAGATTTACACATAGTGATCGTGTTGGCTGCTAAACCTTGTTCATGAAGGTGGATAAAGGAGGACAGGCAGAAATCCATCGAGATTTCCTTTGGATTCTTTGCCTTGACAAATGTTACCCATTTCTTCCAAGTTGACTCATATTGCCTTCTGGTAGATTTTGAATTATATTCCTCCAAGAAGTCTAGGCTTTTCTTCGAGATTCCAAACCTTTTCTTTACGGCAAGGGAGAGAAAATCATGAGATGAAGGGCTCTGGTTTTCTGTGATGAAGCGAAGACAGTCGACTTCTGGACTTGTTGAGACAGAACTGGGTCCGGCAGTGGAATCAGCTTCGGTTGTAATTCCAGAATCAGGGGGAACCAGTTGCTCCGGAGCCACTTGGGAGCCACTAGGGCTGCCGTTCCTTGAAAGGATCTCATCTTGGTGAGGACCTTGAGCAGAAAATTGGGTGGAGGGAACAGGTAAATCCTGGTCCATCTGTTCCAGTGCAGGGACATGGCGTCTACTGCTTCCGCACGAGGGTCCTCGTACGGGGCCATGTATCGAGGAATTTTAAATATTTAACTTAGCCGGTGGATACATATGTAGCTAACGTCTCTGACGGTCGACAGATTCAAAAAAACTTGCGAGCGATCGCCGTGATGGTTGCTGGGTGTGACCACTAGTGCCGCCTGCCGGCCAGGTACCGCATATATTTCCCCAGGAATTCAGTTCTTCTCTGTTGATTGAAACGACAACCTTGGTTCCGCTCGCGCTTAACCTCAAAGTTTTCAACTAATTGGTGAAGTACTTCTTTCTTGGTTTTATGGCTTTCGCTGTGTTGGATTATTCTCAAACAATAAGATCTTCAAAAGAAACACTTTTTTTTTGAAAGGAGAAAAATTTTTACCCTTTCTGTTTTTATTCTCTCTCTGGATTTTCCATAAAGAGATGATGGCCGACCCTTCCCTCAGTGTACGGAAGTGTGTTAAATGCTTTTAGTTTTTAGTAATTATTTTATCACTTTATAAATTATTGTTGATATTTATAGATTTACCTCTATATTTTTTATATCTCACCCGCCTTTATTAGGCCTCTTCGATTCTCTTTCCATTTATACTAATCACCAAGATAAATCTTATATTTTTTATAAGCGACCTATGCCTACCCTTTGTAGGCGGTACTGACTTGGAAAAGGAAGTTAAGCAACGTTGAACCCATTCAACTTTTATACTTTATATTTTTATAGATTGATGAGATGAATATTTTTAGAAAATATTTTAAGTTATTTTTTGTCTTTTAAAATTTATCCTTTGAATAGCCTTCGTGCTGTTTTCAAAGATGAACTAACGTTTAGTTTATTTATGCTACGCAGTTTGCACTCTATCGTTACGTTAGAGAAAGAGAGAATCACGGTTTCACTTTGCAGAGAGTGGTAATCGATTTTGACGTTTTGTTCATTCTTCTTACAAACTTAACTTTTTTAAATACTAATTAAAAGGTACATGTTATTTTGCAATTTCTTAGTCCTATTAGTATTTTCCTTTAGTCAAATAACCTTTTATTGACGAAGAGTGAGTGAGCCAATTCTCTTGTGACAGAGAGAGAGAGAGAGAGAGAGAGAGAGAGAGAGAGAGAGAGAGAGAGAGAGAGAGAGAGAGAGAGGGGACGATCCAGATCTTTATTCTCGTCCCAAGCCTCTATACGGGGAGTTTGGGAGTGAGTAACGTTGTTTTTCTCGATTCAGATATTTACTCTCGTCCCAAGTCTCTGTACAGGGAGAGACAGAGAGAGGATAAAACGTAGTCCTTCACGTTCTAGTTTTTGTTCTCATCCCAAGGCACTGTACATTGACAGATAGAAAACGTAGTCCTTAGTGATCTAGTTTTTTAGTCTCCTCCCAAGTCACTGATCTTTTTTAATTTTATATATTTCCATTTTATTATATATATGTATATGTTTATTAATTTTTGCATGTGTGATACATTATGTACCAATGAGCTTACATTATACGACATATTTTGCAAATCTAACCTTTTTATCTAAGGGAAAATTTCTTGCTTCAGATAGAAATCAACTTTATTCATGTCTAATGTGAAATTATTAAAAAATACGAATGTCAGTGAAGAAAGTGCGAAAAACATGTTCAGTGTTGCGGAGGGTTCGTCTGTTCGTACTTGTCGCTTACCCAGTCCAAGACCTCTTTCAGGCTCCCCAACCTCTGGGAGAAGGAATGTCACAAGACCAAAGGGAGCGAGAGGCTTTAATCAACGAACATACGTTCCCTCAAAGGTATCAGACGTTGCTCCTCAAGCACGTCCTTACCATAAGACAGGAGAGACTAAGTTCTCGTCTTCCGATGACACTTTTCTTAAGAAATCTTGGCGTAAGGTTTCGAGACTGTTGAAACGTAAATTAGTTCCTTCAGAACAAGATCAACGTCCTTGGTGTAGTCATTATGAGAGTCCCATTCATAGCAATGACGTTCATGTAGACGTTACCGACGTCATGATCTATTCCGAGTGCGGTTGATCCGAAGTTAAGTGTTTTGCAAGATATGCAGTTAAAACTTTCTTCTTTAATGAAATATTACGATCCTGTTCCTGTGCGAAAGGACCCTTTGCTTGCTGTACGTCACGGTTCTGGAAAACGTGATTCAGGTTTTCAACCTTCTAAACGAGATTTGTTACGTCACGCTGACGTTACCCCTAGTGTCAGCTTTGCTGTTAAACGAGATGTAGAGCATAAATCTCGACATAACTTTGATCGACAGTCAGTTAAGTCGAGTGTTATCTTTGATCAGCAGTCACTGCAGTCCTGCCGAGACTTTGAACGTCAGCCACCGCAGTCACAACGTGACGTTGAGCGGCAGACACCGCAGACACGACGTGACGTTGAGCGGCAGACACCGCAGACACGACGTGACGTCGAGCGGCAGACACCGCAGACACGACGTGACGTCGAGCGGCAGACACCGCAGACACGACGTAACGTCGAGCGGCAGACACGACGTGACGTCGAGCGTCAGTCACCGAAGTCACGATATGGCATTGAACAGCAGTCACCGCTGTTACTACGTGACATTATACATCGGTCACTTAAGTCACGACGTGTAGTAGAACAACATTCTCTGCAGTCACAACATGAAATCAACCCTCCAACTTTAACTTCTGTTCATATACAAGTTGATGTAGCCTGTCAGGCTTTACCTTCACGTCATTCTGAATATAAATCTCCTCGCAAGACTTTAGATTTATCAGATGATGTGCCTTCTGAAGAAGAAGTCGATGACCCCCTTTCAACTAATGTACCTTTGGGGATTCATTCAGAAGAGGAGGAACCTAGGGTTGTCCAATAATCCCTTGATTTTAAAAAGATTATGAACATCTCTAGGGAAGTTTTTCCTACTCATTTTGTAATGGCTGCGCCACGTTCTCCACTGTCTGAGTTTACTCTTGGCATGACTTCTTCGACTCCTTCATATACGAAGTTAGTTCTCTCTCGTTCTTCCAAGAGAGCCATGCGCCTACTGGGAGACTGGTTGGAATCCAAGAGAAGTTTAGGAAATTCTGCTTTTGCTTTTCCTCCTTCTAAATTAGCTTCTCACTCGAGTGTCTGGTATGACACAGGAGAAGTTCTCGGCTTGGGAGTACCTGCCTCTGCCCAGGGAGACTTCTCAAGCCTAGTGGACTCTCCTCGTCGTCTAGCCATGAGACGCTCCAAGATTTTATGGTCATCTTCAGAGCTAGACCATCTCCTGAATGGAGTTTTTCAAACGTTCGAAGTATTTAATTTTTTGGATTGGTCCCTGGGAACCTTAAGTAAGAAGGTCTCTCCAGCAGACAATGTTATTGCTGTACAAAGTATGTCATGCATGGACAAGGCCATAAGGGATGGCTCCAATGAACTGGCAGTCACGTTCACTGCAGGAGTACTTGAGATGTAAGTGCACTCAATGTGTTCATTGTCAAGACAAAGTTCACGATGGAGACTACCAAATCTGTTTTGGCAGCAATAGGGAAAGCGACTGGATGGTCTCTCTCGACCTTCAGGATGCATACTTCCACATCCCAATTCATCTAAACTTTCAACAATATCTGAGGTTTGTGTAAGGGAAAGTAGTGTACCAGTTCCGAGCACTGTGCTTCGGCCTCAGCCTTGCTCCTCTTGTTTTTACAAGGCTCATGCAAAATGTAGCAAGCTTTCTACATTTTTTAGGGATCAGAGCCTCCCTTTATTTGGACGACTGGCTAATCAGAGCGTCGTCAATAAATCGCTGTCTGGAGATCCTCAAATGGACATTAGACCTAACCAAGGAGCTAGGTCTCATAATGAACGTAGAGAAGTCACAACTTACTCCATCCCAGACTATTCTTTATTTGGGGATGGAGATATAGAGTCGAGTTTTTCGGGCTTTTCCGTCTCCCACAAGAATGGAACAAGCTCTGTTAAAAGTCCGTCACTTGCAAGAGAAAAACAGTTGCTCAGTAAGAGTTTGGATGAGCCTCGTGGGAACTCTTTCATCGCTGGAGCAGTTTATCTCTCTGGGGAGACTCAACCTTCGCCCTCTCCAATTTCACCTAAACCATTCGAACAAGGAGAAGGGCTTAGAGACGATCTCTATCCCAATCTCCAATTCAGTCAAGACATGTCTGACTTGGTAGGACAGCAACATCAGACTTCGAGAAGGTCTTTCTCTTGCAATCAAGAACCCAAACCATGTGTTGTATTCAGATGCATCGGATTTGGGTTGGGGAGCGACACTGGACAATCTGGAATGCTCGGGTCTTTGGTCCACGGATCAGAAGAAACTCCATATTAACTGCAAGGAACTTCTGGCAGTCCATCTAGCTTTAAAGAGTTTCGAGAGAGTGGTTCAGAACAAGTGGTAGAGGTGAATGTAGACAATACCACGGCCTTAGCGTATATCTCAAAACAAGGAGGGACTCACTCTCACTCCCTTTTCGTCACCGCAAGGGACCTCCTCATTTGGTCAAAGGCAAGAAACATCTCTCTTTTGACGAAATTCGTGCAAGGAGAAATGAATGTCTTAGCGGACTGCCTGAGCAGAAGAGGACAAGTCATCTTCACGGAGTGGACGTTGCACAAGACTATGTGCGAGAAGCTATGGATGACATGGGGTCAACCCACCATAGATCTGTTTGCGACTTTACTGACAAAGAGGCTCCCAACTTACTGCTCTCCAGTTCCAGATCCAGAGGCAGCCCACATAGACGCTTTCCTGCTGGACTAGTCTCACCTAGACATCTATGCCTTCCCACCATTCAAGATCCTAAACGAGGTTCTTCAGAAGTTCGCTTATCACGAAGGGACCAGGTTGACGTTGGTTGCTCCCCTCTGGCCGTCGAGAGAATGGTTCACAGAGGTACTTCTATGGCTGGTGGACATTCCAAGAAGTTTACCGTTACGGATGGATCTCTTGCGTCAGCCTCATGAAAAAAGATTTCATCAAAGTCTCCCCGCACTTCATCTAACTGCCTTCAGAATATCGAAAGACACTTTAGAGCTCGAGGGTTTTCAGAGGAGGCAGCTAGAGCGATCGCAAGAGCTAGAAGGTCCTCTACCATCAGGTTCTACCAATCTAAATGGGAGGTATTTAGAGACTGGTGCAAGTCCTCCTCTATTTCCTCTTCCAATACCACTGTAGCACAGATTGCAGACTTTCTACTTTATCTTAGAAATGATCGCTTCCTTTCTGCCTCAACTATTAAAGGCTACAGAAGCATGTTAGCTTCAGTTTTTGGACATTCAGATCTGTCTAATAATAAAGATCTTCAAGACCTTCTCAAGTCTTTTGAGACTTCCAAGGAGCGTCAGATCACTACTCCTGCTTGGAATTTGGACGTGGTCCTTAAGTTCCTTATGTCTGAAAGGTTTGAGCCGTTGAATTCAACATCACTCAAAGATCTTACACTCAAAACTCTCTTTTTAGTGAGCTTGGTTACCGCAAAGAGAGTTAGTGAAGTACATGCCTTCAGCAAAAATATCGGCTTCTGCTCTAATACAGCAGTATTCTCGCTTCAACTTGGTTTTTTAGCCAAAAATGAACGACCATCTCGTCCATGGTGTAAGTCATTTGAACTTCCCAGTCTATCTGAAATTGTTGGGAACAAAATTGAAAGAGTCTTGTGCCCTGTAAGAGCTTTTAAATTTTATTTAAATAGAACCAAAACGCTGTGAGGCAATTCAGAGGCTTTATGGTGTTCGGTTAAAAAACTTCCTTACCGATGTCGAAAAATGCGTTGTCATATTTTATTAGACTTTTAATTAGAGAGGCTCACTTAAGTGATAATGACCTGAAATTGCTTAAAGTCAAAACTCATGAAGTTAGAGCGGTGGCAACTTCAGTAACGTTCAAACAAAATAGATCCCTTAGAAGCATTATGGACGCAACCTTTTGGAGGAGTAAAACTGTGTTCGCTTCACATGATTTAAAAAATTTCCAGACTCTTTATGAGGACTGCTACACGTTGGGACCATTCGTAGCAGCGAGTGCAGTAGTGGGTGAAGGTTCTACCACTACATTCCCTTAATCCCAATATCCTTTTTCTTCTCTTGAAACTTTTAATTTTTTGGGTTGTACGTGGAGACTAAGAAGTCTTCCGCAATCTTTTGATTTGGCGGGTGGTCAAACTTGTTTCTTGAGAGCGCCCAGATCAAGGGTATTGATGAGGTCCTGTTATAGGGGTGTTCAACCTAAATATAACAGCTCCTAGAAGTCTTTCAGCACCATGAGTGGAACACTGGGCTTCATAAGGATAGCAGACTAATGAGGCAGAGTAATCATCAGAGTCAGCTTCCTTATCAGGTACATATACTTAAGTTTGTTTTTTGGATAATTGTCAAAAACACTTGAGCTTATATTCCTTTAATGTTTTAATACTGGTCTCTACCCTCCACCAAGGGTGTGAATCAGCTACATATATATCCACCGGCTAAGTTAAATATTTAAAAATATTTTCAATTTAAAATAAATTTTTGAATATACTTACCTGGTGGATATATATAATCAAAGGCCCCCCCTTCCTTCCCGATAGAGACCCTACGGACTGAGAAGAACTGAATTCCTGGGGAAATATATGCGGTACCTGGCCAGCAGTCAGCGCTATTGGTCACACCCAGCAACCACCACGGCGATTGCTCGCGTTTTTTTTTTAATCTGTCGACCGTCAGAGACGTTCGCTACATATACATCCACCTGGTAAGTATATTCAAAAATTTATTTTAAATTGAAAATATGTTTCTTGTTTTCGCTCATTGCGAAGAGGTCGATCTGCAGTTCCGGGACTTGTCATAAGATGAAGGAGAATGATTCTGCGTCTAGGGACCATTCCGACTCTATTGGAGCTATCCTGGATAGAGCGTCCGCTGTCACATTGTGGAACCCTTGAAGGTGAACTGCTGATAAGTACCATCTTTTCTTCTCTGCTAGGCGGGGGATGGCTAATATCACGTGGTTGAGTTGATGCGATCGTGAGCCTTGATGATTTAGACATCTGACCACTACATCGCTGTCCAAAGTTAGTCGCACGTGGGCTGAGGGGCGAGGTGACAATCTCTTTAGTGTGAGGAAGACTGCCATGGCCTCCAAGATGTTGATGTGAAATGTATTGAACAGGGAGGACCAAGTTCCTTGACTCTTGTGTTCATGGGAGTGACCTACCCCCATCCTTCCAGCGTTGCATCCGTGTTGATGGTAACTGAGGGTGGAGGCAGTTGTAGAGGCATTGACCTCTTGAACTTGCTGGCCTCCTACCATGGCTTGAGGAGTGATCGAAGCCGAGACGGGAGTGGTCTTCTGAGATCTCTTCGAGCGTTTGATGTGTATCTTCTCCAGGCTCCTGATGCATCTTTTAGCTATGCTCTTAGCACTGGGTCGGTCACCGAAGCGAACTGTAGGAAGCTGAGCACACGCTCCTGTTGACGTCTTGAAATCCATTTGGATTTAAGGAGTCTCTTGACAGACCACGCTATTTCTCTCCTCTTTTTTAACGGAATGGAGAGACGGTGTGACTGTAGGTCCCAATGTATGCCTAGCCATTGGAACTTTTGAGCTGGAGATAGTCGAGACTTTTTGGCGTTGATCTTGAATCCTAGATATTCCAGGAATTGGATCACTTTCTTGGATGCTTGAAGGTATTCTTTTTCCGATGCTGCCCACACCAGCCAATCGTCCAGGTAGGCCATTACCTGGACGCCCTGTAGGCGTAGTTGTTGAACGATAGTCTCTGCAAGCTTCGTGAAGACCCTTGGGGCTATGTTGAGCCCGAAGGTCATGGCTCTGAAAATGTGCTTTTTTTCTGAGGCCTGAATCCTAGGTAGGAGATGATCTGGCGATTCATCAGGATGTGCCAATAAGCGTCCACCATGTCTATGGAGACTGTATGCCTTTCTGGGCAATAGGGCCCTTATATGCTGAAGGGTTAGCATCTTGAACTTGTTGTTCTCAAACTTGTTGATAGGAGACAAGTCCAGAATGACTCTGAGTTTGTCGCAATCTTTCTTGGGAACACAGAACAGCCTTCCCTGAAACTTGGACTTTGCTCTCTTGATCACCCTTTTGTTCAAGAGTTCTCGGACATATTCTTCGGGAACGGGGGTGGTGTTTTGAAAGAATTGTGGAAACGCTGGTGGTGATTTCTTCCAGCTCCAGCCTAGTTCATTCTTGACAATGCTGTGGGCCCAGGGATCGAAGGTCCAACGATCCCGGAAGAGATGGAGTCTTCCTCCTACCGGAAGCAACTCATTACTTCTTTTTTCCGGAGGACTTGCCTCCTCGACCGCTTGCCCCCCTACCTCCTCTCCCTCTGGAGGGAAATCTAGAGGAGTCTCTTCCTGAACCTCTGCCCCTGGCACGAAAGGTAGTAGACTGCCCTTCGTAAGCTGGGGTAAAGGCTGGTGACTGAGTCACCACCTGCTAGGGCACCAGTTGGAGGGTGGGTTGGGCCTGCGAGACTAACTGTGGTGTTGCGGTCACGGGAAGTTGTCGCTTTGTTGGGCGAGGTGGCAGCCTTAGTCTTTTGGATGTCTTCTTAGGCTGGGGACCCACATCTGGAGAAGACTTCCTCTTTGCCGACATACCCCACTTCTGGAGAAGATTCCTATTCTCCGTGGCGGCCTTGTCGACGATCTCCTTGACCAAGTCAGAGGGGAAGAGATCCTTTCCCCATATGTTGGAAGAAATCAACTTCCGAGGTTCGTGCTTGACAGTTGCAGACGAGAACACGAATTCCCTGCACCCACATCGTGCTCTAACAAAGCTGTAAAAGTCCCTTGTCAGAGTGGCCAAGTGAGTCTTGGCTAGGACCATGAACATGTCTGGGGCCTTCTGTTCCCTGGCCATTATCTCCATGGACACCTGAAGAGAGAGAGAGAAGCAGCCAGTCTTTCCTTCGTATCCTGTTCTCTACGGAGTAGAAAATCGGATAGCTTGGGGAGGTTTTCGCTGAACTGGCGTCCAGCTATGTCAGCCTCCAACTTCCCGACTGAGAAAGTCAACTGGATGTCCTTCCAGTCTTTATCATCAGATGGCAGAGCTAGGGAGAGGGGCCTACACTCCTCGAGGGTAGGGCAAGGCTTCCTCGCTTCCACTGCCTTCAGTACTGCCCTGAAGGATTTGTTCCGTAACCGAAATACAAACCACGCTATTTAAATAGGGTATTACTTTCGGTGTAGCGGAATGACTAGCCATTAGATTTTCAACGAGGGTTAACTACCCCCTCGCTAGTTAGCTAGCTAGCTACCCCTCCCCCCTCACACACCAGTGAACTGATTCACTTCGTTTTTGGCTCGGGTGATGGTCAGACGTGTCTGCTCTCACCCTCGCATATTGACAGACTTAATCTTTTTTGCTTTTTCTTTCAGTTGTGTGTTTGGAAGTTGGCCTCTCTGGTTTACCCGACTGCCCTTGTGGGCCTGGTGGTCGAGACGGACCCTCACACCTTGTGTCTGTTCTGCAGAGGTCAACGGTATGATAAAGATAAAGTGTGCAGTGAGTGCAGGGAGTGGTCTACCTCCCAGTGGGAGAGGTTTTCCCGGCGATGGAAGAAGAAGTCTAAGCGGGATCTTTCTCCTTCAAGGGTTTCCGTGAAGAAGGAAAATTCCAAGGACTCTTCTTCCGTTGCCCGAACCTCCTCCAAAGCTCCCGCTCGATCGGTCTCTTGTGAGAGGCCGTCGAGTGGTAGCGTAGGCCGTTCTTTTGTTGACCTACCTCGGGGTTCGGGAGAGGGAGTTGCCTCCCATAGCGAGGCAGCTCCTCCTGCTCCTCCGGGGGAGGATTTATCTGTTTCTGTGTATGATGATGATTTATTGCAGCTTTGGGCTTCCTTGGGGCTTAAGGGTTCGCCCTTCAGGGAAGCCCTGTTTGACTTGATCCAGTTGGGCGCAGCTATCAAACAGTCGCCGGTGATAGCGGAGGTTGACCCTCTGTCTATTGTCGACGTTGTTGTGGCAGAGGCTTCCGACAGGTCGGGTCAAACCCCAGCCTTGGGTCCTTTTGTTGCTGAAGGCTCAGTTCCCCCCTCCAAACATCCTTCGAGGGAGGAGCTGAGTCCAACGGTTTCTCCTGCATGTGATTCTCGCACTCGGGGGAGTTCACTGACAGAGGCTCCTTTTCGGAGGACCGACGATGGTGTTCCTGTTCCCAGAGGACATATCCGTCGCAAGGCTCGCCCTCCTCTTCGCCGTAGAGGTCTTCCTTCTCCCCACAAGGGAGTTAGGAGGCACCTCTTTGGCTCCTCGCCCTCGCCGTACTCCGCAGAGGATCCTCCTCGACTTGAGTCGACTGTTGCAGCCGCATCACTGGACCTCTCTGCAGATCGTTCGTGATCTCCTACGCCTGCCAGACCTGCTGATCCTCCTTCACCGTTTGTGGCAGCTGATGCACAGTGGGCGCCCTCGCACCCCGTTATCTAACGGGCATCGGTCCCTTTGGGGCAAAAGGGCTTGCCTCACAATGTGAGCAAGTCCCCTAAGTGCCAGGTTTCACCTGTGCGCTCACGATCTCCTGCAGGCTCGTACGCAGTTGCGCGCAAGCGCTCTCCTGTTCCTGCTGTTGCTGAGAGTCATCCTGTGCCAGAAACAACGTGCCAGCGATCTCCTATGGCAGAGTTGACATGTCAGCTCTGTCCTGCTCGCCATTGAGCTCCTGCTCGCCAGCGCTCACCTGCGCGCAAGCGCTCTCCTGCGCGTCAGCGATCTTCTGTACGCCAGTGATCTCCTCCTCACCAGCGCACATCTGCGCGCCCTGATCCTGATACGCGCCACACGCGCCCACGATCTCCAGCTCGCCAGCAAACTTCCTCTGCGCACATCTACGCGCCATCGCTCGCCTGCGCGCCCACGATCTCGGATCTGAGCGTAGGAAAGAAGTCTCATCCTTCGCCTCCTCGCCAGCGATCACCTGCGCGCCATTGGAACTCGCCCTCTCGTCAACCCTCGCCTGTGCGCGATTGCGCCATCGCACGCAGTCACCTTCGCGCGCACAGGTTTCAGCACCTACCGTGCACCAGAGGTGGACAGGACATTACGCGCCCACGAGCAGTCTCCTTCACGCACTTCTACGCCTGCTGGTCCGGTGCCCCATCTATCTTCTCCAGATCGCGCACCTGCGCGCCAGCGATCTCCTGCACGCCCGCGCGCTCCATCGCCTGCAAGCCCGCGCGCTCCATCGCCTGCAAGCCTGCGCGCTCCATCGCCTGCGCGCCATCTCACTCCATCACGCCCACGTGCCTGCTCGCCGAAGATCACCTGCGCGCCCACGCGCAACCTCACCTGTGCGCAGTCGCTCGCCCTGCGCGCCATAGCTCTCTTGTGCGCCATCGCTCGCCTGCGCTCCGTCGTTCACCTACGCGTCGTCATTCTCCTGGTCGCCAACACTCGCCCGCGCGCTCCCTCGTCCGCGCTTTCATCTCCGTGCGCGCGAACCTGGGATTGTTCCATTGCGCGAACGCCAGCGCGACCCCAAGCGCGATTCCCTCCGGGTTTCGCAACGCGAGCTTCCTAGCGAGTCTTCAGGAGCGAGAGCAGTCAGGTCATCTTCTTCACGGTCCCCCCCGCAAGCGCAAAACAGCGCGCTCGCAGGAGGGGAGGTCTTCAGAGAGATCTAGGCACCAATCTTCTTCCCTTTCTTTTCAGGCAGGCTCTGTGGTATCTACTCTGAAGGATCGCCTGATCCCTTTCCCTCCAGCGGGAGTCTCTGACACTGTGTCCGTCAGTAAGCAGCCATGGTTTGGGTCCCTTATCAGAGCTGTCGTCCAGGCTGTTAAGCCTGCCTTTGCTGATCAACGGCAGCTCCGACCCCACTGAAGAGGAAGAGAGGAGTAGAGATCGTGGTGACTTCTCCCAGGGTCAAACTGGCTCCTTAGAAGTCCGTAAGGAAGGCTCCTTCCCCCCCTCAGACGTTCTCTTATTCTCCTGTGGACGAAGCTTTTCCGTCCTCAGGGGAATCTACCGAGGTGAGACCTCCTCCCACCGTACCAATGGGAGAAACCCCACTGCGAGTAGGAGAATCGTCCCGTGTTGGGGCGGAGAAGAGCCCTCAGACTTTGTTGCTGGAGTCCTGCATCCCTCCTAGAAGGGAACCGAAGGACTCGAAGACTATCCCGAAGTCGTCTTCCAGGATTCGACCAGAGCCAGCGAGACCCCAGGAGAACGTCCACGTGTCCCCCCAAAAGAAGGGTGGAAGACCCACATTCTGAATCACAGGATCTCAGGCCTATGGTCAGAATCAGAAAAGTGCCTCCACATAAATCTGCTAGAGATGAAGGTCGTATATCGGACACTTCAACAGTTCCAACAGACCCTGGCGGGTCACTCCGTGGTGGTGATGAGCGACAACACCACGGTAGTGGCTTACATCAACAAGCAGGGAGGTACCTTTTCACAACAGCTATCCCATCTTGCAGTACAGATACTGAGATGGACCGAAGTCCACTCGATTCCACTATCTGCTCGCTTCATTCCAGGCAAAAGCAATGTGCTCGCCGGCAGTCTGAGCAGAGCATCGCAGATAGTGAGTACCAAGTGGTCTTTGGATCCTCTAGTAGCCAACAAAGTCCTGACTTTGTGGGGTTTCCCGACGATGGACCTGTTCGCGACAGCCTTGAAATTCAAACTTCCGCTGTACTGTTTCCCAGTCCCGGACCCCAAGGCACTCTGGCAAGATGCCTTCTAACAACGGTAGGATAACATCGACGTTTACGCCTTCCCACCGTTCTCTCTGATGAGAAGGGTGCTCAAAAAGACCAGAATATCAGTCAACCTGTCAATGACCTTAATAGCTCCGCTATGGCATCATGCAGAGTGGTTCCCGGACCTTCTGCAGCTCCTGACGGAACTCCCGAGAGAACTTCCTTCGCGACACGAGCTACTCAAGCAACCACACTGCAACATCTTCCACAAAGCCGTAGCATCTCCTCGGCTTCACGCCTGGAGACTATCCAGCATCTCACAGAGAGAGGCTTTTCGCAACAACCTGCGAAAGACATCCGCAGGGGTCTACCAGGCGAAGTGGAGAGTCTTCTGTGGTTGGTGTCGTGGAAGGGTTATCTCTCCTCTCGATGCCACTATTCCAGCAATAGCGGAGTTTCTTGTGTATTTGCAGGAAGAAATGCGCCTTTCAGTCTCGGCAGTGAAAGGCTATCGCTCAGACTTAAGCCTGGCCTTCAGGCTGAAAGGAATGGACATTTCCTCCTCGCTGGAACTTTCTCTACTCATACGAAGCTACGAGCTTACCTGCCCTCAGTCGGAAGCGAGACCTCCTCCATGGAACGTGGTTCAAGTCCTCAGGTCTCTTAAGAGACCTCCGTTCGAACCATTACACCAGGCTTCTGATCGTCACCTGACTTGGAACACGATGTTCCTACTCGCATTGGCCTCACCCATGCGAGTCAGCGAACTTCATGGTCTCTCGTACGACGTTGCCCATTCAAGGGGATGGGGGGGAGGTAACGTTCAGGTTCGTCCCTGAGTTTGTGGCTAAGACTCAAAATCCTAGGATTCCGGACCCATGGTTTGACTCCTTCCGGATTCCAAGTCTCCGTTCTGTAACAGATGACCCAGACCATCTCCTACTGTGCCCAGTAAGGAGTCTGAGGTTCTATCTTAAGAGAACAGCTGCAGTTCGTCCTCGAGTGCAAGCATTGTTTGTGAGCACAGGAAGGACAAAGAGAAGGGTCACTAAGAATACCATCTCAGCATGGATTCGCAGGGTCATCCACCATTCCCTGAATCCAGACCCTCCTCCGTCACGTTGCCCTAGAGCACACGATGTCAGAGGCATCGCTACGTCCCTGGCATTCAAGAGAAATTACTCAGTGACGCAGGTTCTACAAGCTGGGGTCTGGAAGCGTGAAACGACCTTCACAGCCCACTACCTGCAGGACGTGACCCACAGGAGGCTCGATACGTTCTCTATCGGCCCTGTGGTGGCTGCACAAAAGCTGGTCTAAATCTCAGGCTCCTTAATGGACAAGTATCCGAAGGTTGAGGGCACTGTTACCCGGTTTTAGTCTGTGTGAATGAAAAGATTTCACTGGCTCTTATTCTTTTCTTCATCCTACCCTCTCGTTGGGAAAGCAGCATCCTGAGTTCTCTGCATATGCTGACCTCAAACCACTGCAGGTAAACTATGCTCCCTTGTGTACCTAGTATTAAGCTAATACTGCTGCGTCCCCCTACCCTGGTTAGGTGGTTTTGGGAAAGTCCTGGTTACATCAGTTTTATCCTACAATTGACTTGAAATAACTTTACCTAGACAGTCATACTTCTGCATGTCTCAACACACAGCTTTCGTAGGCCGCGAACCTTGCGTAGCAAGGTTTTAGCGAGGGCAGGGACTCCTTATTTTTGAGTACTAACATACTCAGATAGGCGGACCCCGGGTAAAGCCAAAAGCCAGATTGGCAGGGACGTCCACCCTTCCTAATGGGCGAGTCACCCCTAATAAATAGCATGGTTTGTATTCCAGTTATGGAACAAATGGCAAATTCGTAGATAATTTGTATTTTTCCTAGCTATACAAACCTTAGCTATTTATACAAACTTGCCCGCCAGCCGTATCCCCCTTGAAGTCCTACCTCCAAGCAAACTAAACTAAATCACAGGTGTGTGAACAGGAGTGGTAGCATGCTACCCCCCTACCCCCCACTAACTAGCGGTGTGGGTAGTTAACCCTCGCTAAATTTTAATGGCTCTTCATTTCAGCTCCGCCGAAAGTATAAACTAATAAATAGCTAAGGTTTGTATAGTTGGAAAAAAATAAAAATTATCTACGAATTTGTCATATTTGCCTTTTTCCTAAAATACAAACGAAGTCGTTTATAAACTGCATCCCACCTATAACTAACTCCACTTAATTGTTCCCTGGATAAAGGAGAGTGGGTGGATGGAGGTTGTGAAGAAATCCCTAGCTGACAGGAGGATAGATGTGTGAGAGGCAAAAGAGTGCTAGGAATAAAAATGAATGGCGAGCGATTGTGACCAGTTTTGATAGGCCTTACTGCTACCTCGGGTCACCTTATGGTGACCACTTTGAGGTAGCGGCAGTTGGGGAGTCGACATGTGAAACTTCATTGTGGGGGAAAATGGGGTGAAGGTGGTCTGTGGCACCCTAATAGTAACAACCAAACTCCGCTGAGTCTCTCATCAGGAAAGGGGAAACGAAGAGGAAAATCCCACTTTTGTTCTTTTTGATGTTGGTTATCCTCCAAAATTGGGGGAGGTGCCATGGTAGATATAGAATGAAGGGGAAACATATCACCACTACACCGAGTGGTGGGGAATTTGCCAAACTCCTCGGGCATACCAATCCCAAAACTCGTTTCAAGAAAATCAATTAATTTCTTGGTTACGGCATCACTATAGTGTGTTGAAACACACCGCAGACTTGATACCATGAAGAAATTATTAGAAATACATTAAAATTCAGATGCAGGAAGCCATAGAGATAATATAAAAAGAAAATACTTTATTACGGAACAAAGTATTATCTTAACTGAGACAGATACAGGTTTTTCATACGGTTGGTATGCGCTCACTTCGTAAACACATAGATACTGTCATTTCCACATTTTTTCTCTTATTTAGCTGTTTAGCTTCTCTAACCTTGGACTTATTGCTATTTTCGCCATTTAAAAAATATTTCCGGCAACTATGTTTATTTAAATAAGTGCCTCAATATATACTGCCTTATTGCATGAAGTGAAACCTGAAAACTACAGGCTCTTTTCTGCATACAGTATCTTATAAAGTAATTCATGGTGAATTTGTACTAGTTTTAATTTTGCCAAACGTGAGAAGCTTGATTTTTCATCTAAAATACGTAACCGATACAGTACTGTATATAATATATAAAAATAATTTCATTGCATTATCTTCAGCTCAGATGTAAATACAAATGGATACACAAAGATATAATAAAGCAAAATGCAATTTTAAAATCTTTTTGCATATTATATTCATAAGAAGGACCTCATCTTTCATTCAGAGATACACAAATACAACTGAAAGTAACAGATAAGATGAAGAAATTTTGTAATAAGATATTATAAAATTTAATACAGTAGGCAAAATGACATTTGTAATAACCTGATATCTATTTTATATGAAACCCAACTATTTGTTGACTTTTGTGGCTGGATGTTAAAGGCAAGGGATTAAAATTAGGCCGACCCTAGGCCAAAATTCAACAAAGTTCAATTTACAAATAGCTTCTTGGACCCAATTAAGTTTAAATTGAGGACCTTCTGTGAACTTATTTTGGAAGTACAGTACTTTATATTACATTTTAAGTGTAGAAGAAAATTCTTTACTTTATCAGTTTAGGACTAACTAAATCTTTACTCCACAGGCCGAAGAGAAGGAAGGAGTTGGAAAGGCAGATTCTCATTTGATACAAATTGTTACAGAATCCACCAATCTTCGAAGGTCTCGTCTTACCTCCAGAGAAAACATCCCACCATCAAGACAGTATGTTATGTCATTCCCGAGATAAATATTCGTATATCATGTTGCAAGAGACATCAAGAAGACATAAACAATGTGATTATTAAATACTTAGCTATGGTATGGTTGTTTCTATAGAGGGTGAGTGTGTCACTGTGAGTTCTGGTAATATACAGTACACTTTACTGTTGGGTTGTTATAATGCATTTTTTATTTAAAAATTGTATACCATTACCTACCTACTTCATAAAAAAGTTTATATTAATTAGACAATAATATCTAAAATGCTCTAGGTTTTCCATAAATCATTTATTGAAAACAATTGGTTAATTTAGTGTCAGTTTGAGTTTTTTTCGTTTTGAATAAACTATTTTTCAATATTAAACTTACCCGATAATCATGTAGCTGTCAACTCCGTTGCCCGACAGAATTCTATGGAGGGATACGCCAGCTATCACAATACTAGAAGGGGGTGTACTTACCAGCGCCACCTGTGGCCAGGTACTATAGTACTTCTTGTTGACACCTCCTCAATTTTTCCTCTGTCGTGCTTCCGGCAAGACGTTCTGGGATACGCTTATGATCTTGGAGTATTTTCACGGCTTTTGGTGAAGTATTTCTCTCAGATTTCGGCTGTCGCTTTACTGGAAAACTTCTATATTAGCTTAGATAGCTATTATTTAGTCCTGATTAACGGTTAACGATCTTTTGCTTGATTTTGAAACCCCACTTGGCTAACTCTTTTGATTCAAGATGTCTGACATTTCACAAGCCCCCACCCATAGACGATGTAGGTCTTGTAATAGGCGTATTCCGAAGGCCTCGGTAGATCCTCACACCGCTTGTTCTGACTGTAGGGAAAGGCCCTGTCAGTTAGAAGATCGATGTGAGGAATGCGCCGGACTTTCGGAACTTGATTTTGTCCGTCTTCTTAAGTATTCAACCAAGTTAGAGAGAGAGAGAGTTAGGAGGAGTTCTTCTCACTCTTCACTTTTTTCCTCACCTCATGATCCCCTACCTTTTCCTACCCCTGTAGTGGCTACCCCCGAACCTACTATTTGCCCTCAGCCTGATATGTCTGTTGTTTTGCGTGCCATTCAGGCCTTAGGTGACAAAGTAGAGTCAGTGGTTAGTGATCATAAGTCTCTTATGGCCGAAGTCAAGGAACTAAGGTCAAGAGTGCAGTGGGTGGTATTAGTGCCAGTGCTGTGACGAGTGCTAGTGTCAGTGCAGTGCCAAGTGCTAGTGTCAGTGTCAGTGTGGTGCGTGAGGATACTTCTGTGCGTGCCAGTCGTCCTCCCAGTCCGGGACCTCTTGCAAGCTCCCAAGCCCAGGGGAGAAGCAATGTCGAAGGGCAAAAGGGTTCGGCAGGCCTTGATCGGCGCACAGAAGTATCCTCGGTGGTTGCGGGCGTGTCTTCCAGAGACCGTCACTCCCACCTGCAGACGATTGAGCCCGTCTTTTACTCGTCTGCTGATCAATTGTCAGGGAAGAAACGCTGGACTCAGGTCTCAAGACCACTCAAACGCAGAGTCCAGACCTCAAGAACTCAACCGGGCTGCAGTCATTGGATCAGCTCTGACTCGCCGCAGTCATCAGTTGAATGCACTCCGCCTAAGAGGAGTAAGGTTCTGCCGCAACAGATCTCTGCTGTTAAGGCTTTACCTCAGCAGACCTTAGTGTCTGCCGACCCCAAGTTGACTCTACTGCAGTCCATGCAGTCACAACTTGCGGTCTTGATGCGTGAGTGTCAGGCTGAGAAGGTTACACCTCCTCCTGCGATCGCTCCGCCTGACCGCAGTACTGCCTGCCAGGCGTACGATGTTGAGGCTCCTCAGGATACCTTACCACGTTCTGAGTTTACTGTTTCCAGTGGTGTGCAGCTCCCTCCGCCTTCCTTAAGGCAACCTCAGCAATGGGAACAGGAAGCTTATACCTTACTTCCTCCGCTTCCACTTGCAGTTCCACCAGTGAGGCAACACTCTCTTGAGGTACAACAACCTCTCCCATCCATGAGTCAGTCTCCTCAGCTCTCGCTGCAGCGAGCTCAACCCTCCTCAAGGCAAGCACCTCAACACCTTAGCCTTGCGCCTCAGGAACCTCAACTCGCGAGACAATTACTGCGTTCTGCGCAGCCACTACCTCATCGCTCACAGCTCACACCTCAGGAACCTCAACTCGTTCCTCAGGAACTTGCTACTGCGCATCCGCCAACCACTCAGCAAGCGCAACCCTTGAGTTCAGACACTCATGCCAGGAGTCAGCCTCCTCCACCCATGCGCCTACCTTCTGCTACTTCTTTTGATCAGCCTTTGCAGACTGAGCCTCAGGTGTTCCCTCAACAGAGTCTTGAAGAGGAAACCACAAATATTGTTGTTCCAGCTCGTGCTGACTCTGCTGTTCAGCATACCTTACCGATCTCTTCGCTACACTCTGGTGATGAGGTGTCTGATGATGAGGCTGCACACCTGGATCCCTCATCAGACGTGGATGAATCCAAGTCTTCTCCACCTTCTATTGACTTTCGTAAGGTCTTGGCTCTTTTTAGGGAGGTATACCCAGACCACTTTGTCTCTGCTATCCCCCGCTCTCCGCCATCTGAGTTTTCGCTGGGCATGCAGCCAGCTAAGTCTACTTATACTAAGCTCGTCTTAGCAAGGTCCTCTAAGAGAGTGTTAAGGATTTTAGGGGAGTGGTTGCAGTCTAAGCAACAACTTGGAAAGACTTCGTTCATGTTTCCTCCGACTAAGCTCACTTCTAAAGCGGGCGTTTGGTATGCCACAGGAGAGGAACCAGGCTTGGGAGTACCTGCCTCTGCCCAGGCTGACTTCTCAAGTCTGGTAGACTCTCCTCGTAGAACAGCAATGAGGCGCTCTAAGGTTTGCTGGACCTTCTCAGACCTTGATCACTTCCTGAAGGGTGTTTTTAGAGCATTTGAGATGTTCAACTTCCTAGACTGGTGCCTGGGGGCCCTCAGCAAGAAGACCTCCCCTGCGGACAAGGATTCTGCCATGCTCTTAATGTCCTGCATGGATAAGGCCATTAGAGATGGATCTGGCGAGCTTGCTTCGATGTTTGTGTCAGGGGTTCTTAAGAAAAGGGAGCAGCTTTGTACCTTCCTTTCCTCCAGCATCACACCTTGTCAAAGGTCTCAACTCCTTTTCGCTCCGCTCTCGAAGTTCCTTTTTCCCGAAGAGCTTGTTAAGGACTTGTCTGCTGCCCTGATACAAAAGGACACACATGATCTTGTGGCCTCATCGGCTTGTAAGACTAAGGTTGCTACCTCAGTCCCCAGGACTTATCGCACCCCAGTGGCTGATACTCCTGCTACGAGGTTCATACCGCCCTTTCGTGGTAGAGCCCCCAGCCGAGGAAGCTCCCGTCCAGACTCTTCCAGGAGCAAGTCTAGGAAAAGTTCCAAGGCTTCTAAAGGAAAAAACTGACTCTCCGCATCTCCAGACAGCAGTAGGAGCCAGACTCAAGATCTTCTGGCAAGCCTGGGAAAAGAGAGGTGCAGACGCCCAGTCTGTCAGTTGGCTGAGGGAGGGTTACAGGATACCATTCTGCCGCAAACCCCCTCTGACCACATCTCCCATCAACCTCTCTCCCAACTACAAAGAAGAGGACAAGAGGCTAGCGTTGCACCAGGAGGTGTCGCTCCTTGTACAGAAGAAGGCAGTGGTTATAGTCCGGGACCATCAATCCCCGGGCTTCTACAACCGTCTCTTTCTGGTGGCCAAGAAGACAGGAGGTTGGAGACCGGTGCTGGACGTCAGCGCGCTCAATGCGTATGTCACCAAGCAGACGTTCACGATGGAGACGACGAAGTCGGTCCTAGCAGCGGTCAGGCAGGAGGACTGGATGGTCTCGTTGGACCTGAAAGATGCCTACTTTCACGTTCCTATTCATCCAGACTCCCAACCTTTCCTGAGATTCGTTTTTGGAAAGGTTGTCTACCAATTCCAAGCCCTGTGTTTTGGCCTAAGCACAGCTCCTATGGTGTTTACGCATCTGATGAGGAATATAGCAAAATTCCTCCACTTATCGGACATCAGAGCCTCCCTTTACTTAGACGACTGGCTGTTGAGAGCCTCCACGAGTCGTCGCTGTCTGGAGAGTCTCAACTGGACTTTGGACTTAATCAAAGAACTGGGTCTGTTAGTCAACATAGAAAAGTCTCAGCTCATTCCCTCCCAATCCATTGTGTACCTGGGAATGGAGATTCGGAGTCAGGATTTTCGGGCTTTTCCATCGGCCCCAAGGATAAGCCAAGCCCTAGATTGCATCATGAGCATGCTGAAGAGGAGCAGTTGCTCGGTGAGACAGTGGATGAGTCTCACAGGGACCCTTTCTTCGCTGGCCCTGTTCGTCGAGCTAGGGAGACTCCACCTCCGCCCTCTTCAATTCCATCTTGCAGCTCATTGGGACAAGGGTTTGACTCTCGAAGCAGTCTCTATCCCAGTCACCAAAGAGATGAAGACCACTCTCTTGTGGTGGAAGACCAATCTCCTTCTCAGGGAGGGCCTATCGTTGGCTATTCAGACCCCCAATCTTCATCTCTTCTCAGATGCATCGGACTCGGGCTGGGGTGCGACCTTGAACGGACAGGAATGCTCGGGAACGTGGAACGAGGAACAGGGAACGCTCCACATCAACTGCAAGGAGCTACTAGCAGTTCATTTAGCCCTGCTGAACTTCAAGTCCCTCCTGCTAGGCAAGGTGGTGGAGGTGAACTCAGACAACACCACAGCCTTGGCTTACATCTCCAAGCAAGGAGGGACCCATTCGAGGAACCTATACGAGATCGCAAGGGACCTCCTCATTTGGTCAAGAAGTCAAAACCTCACTTTAGTCACGAGGTTCATTCAGGGCAACATGAACGTCTCAGCAGATCGCCTAAGCAGAAGGGATCAGGTCATTCCCACGGAATGGACCCTCCACAAGAGTGTGTGCAACAGACTTTGGACCTTGTGGGGTCAGCCTACCATAGATCTGTTTGCCACCTCCATGACCAAGAGACTTCCGCTGTACTGTTCCCCAGTTCCAGACCCAGCAGCAGTTCATGTGGATGCTTTTCTGCTGAACTGGTCCCATCTCGACCTTTACGCATTTCCACCGTTCAAGATAATAAACAAAGTCCTTCAGAAGTTCATCTCGCACGAAGGGACACGGCTGACGCTGGTTGCTCCCCTTTGGCCTGCAAGAGAATGGTTCACAGAGGTACTTCAATGGGTAGTCGACGTCCCCAGGACTCTCCCTCTAAGAGTGGACCTTCTACGTCAACCTCACGTAGACAGGTTGCACCCAAACCTCCACGCTCTTCGGCTGACTGCCTTCAGACTGTCGAAAGATTCGCTAGAGCTAGAGGCTTTTCGAAGGAGGCAGCCAGCGCGATTGCCAGAGCAAGAAGGGTTTCCACTCGTAGAGTCTACCAATCTAAGTGGGAAGTCTTCCGGAGCTGGTGTAGAGCCAATGCAGTATCCTCTACCAATACCTCTGTGACCCAAATAGCTGACTTCCTATTACATCTTAGGAATGAGAGATCCCTTTCAGCCCCTACGATTAAAGGGTACAGGAGTATGTTGGCTTCAGTTCTCCGCCACAGAGGTTTGGACCTTTCTTCCAACAAGGACCTTCAAGACATCCTTAAGTCTTTTGAGACTTCTAAAGAACGTCGTCTATCCACTCCAGGCTGGAACCTAGACGTAGTCTTAAGGTTCCTTATGTCACCTAGGTTCGAACCTCTCCAGTCAGCTTCCTTCAAGGACCTTACCCTCAAGACTCTTTTTCTCGTCGGCCTTGCAACAGCTAAGAGAGTCAGTGAGGTTCATGCCTTCAGCAAGAACATTGGTTTCACGACCGAATCTGCAACATGTTCTTTTCAGCTCGGATTCTTAGCTAAGAATGAACTTCCTTCACGTCCTTGGCCTAGATCGTTTGAAATACCTAGCCTCTCCAACATGGTAGGTAACGAGCTAGAGAGAGTTCTTTGCCCTGTCAGAGCTCTCAAGTATTATCTTAATAGGTCTAAACCTATTCGAGGACAGTCTGAAGCCTTATGGTGTGCCATCAAGAAACCTTCGAGGCCCATGTCCAAGAACGGGGTTTCGTATTATATAAGGCTTCTGATTAGAGAAGCCCATTCTCACTTAAAGGAGGAAGACCTTGCGTTGCTGAAGGTAAGGACCCACGAAGTAAGAGCCGTAGCTACTTCGATGGCCTTTAATAAAAACCGTTCTCTGCAGAGCATAATGGATGCAACCTATTGGAGGAGCAAGTCAGTGTTTGCATCATTTTATCTTAAAGATGTCCAGTCTCTTTACGAGAACTGCTACACCCTGGGACCATTCGTAGCAGCGAGTGCAGTAGTAGGTGAGGGCTCAGCCACTACATTCCCTTAATCCCATAACCTTTTTTAACCTTTCTCTTGAATGCTTTTATTGTTGTTTTTATGGTTGTTACGGTAGGCTAAGAAGCCTTCCGCATCCTTTTGATTTGGCGGGTGGTCAATTCATTCTTGAGAAGCGCCTGGGTTAGAGGTTGTGTAGAGGTCCTTTAGTAGGGGTTGCAGCCCTATATACTTTAGCACCTTTGAGTTGATTCAGCCTCCAAGAGGAACGCTGCGCTCAGTAAGGAAGACGAACTTAAAAAAGAGGCAGAGTAACGGTTCAATTCGACTTCCTTACCAGGTACTTATTATTTCATTGTTATTTGAGATAACTGTTATATGAAATATGGGATACTTAGCTATCCTTTAATCTTGTACACTGGTTTTCACCCACCCCCCTGGGTGTGAATCAGCTACATGATTATCGGGTAAGTTTAATATTGAAAAATGTTATTTTTATTAGTAAAATAAATTTTTGAATATACTTACCCGATAATCATGATTTAATTGACCCTCCCTTCCTCCCCATAGAGAACCAGTGGACCGAGGAAAAATTGAGGAGGTGTCAACAAGAAGTACTATAGTACCTGGCCACAGGTGGCGCTGGTAAGTACACCCCCTTCTAGTATTGTGATAGCTGGCGTATCCCTCCATAGAATTCTGTCGGGCAACGGAGTTGACAGCTACATGATTATCGGGTAAGTATATTCAAAAATTTATTTTACTAATAAAAATAACATATTAAAGTACAGGTTTCCTGATTTGAAAAACTTAAACCCAGCTTCATATCATAAATAGTACATTTAATACAAGAAGTTCATGGCCAGTTTATACAAAAAGGAATTAATTTACACAAAGTAATATTATATAATCACACAAACACATTTACATAAGCAATCAAGAGTATGGTTTGCTATATCTAAAATTTGGTCAATTTAAAAAGTTCGGTCTGAAGATTTGGCACTGGAAACCTTATGTTATCATATCAAGAATGAAGAAATGGAATTGAAAGTTGATGGACTACAAGAATTAGAGAAAGTAAAGAAGAGTAAATGCCATGATTGCTCTTATAAAGTAACAGGAAGACATTGTTATTATTATTAATAGCTAAATTACAACCCTAATTGGAAATGCAGGATGCTATAAGCCCAAGGGCTCCAACGGGGAAAATATCCCAGTGAGGAAAGGAAATGATGAGAGATAGGAGACATAAATAGTGTGCCTGAGTGCCCAAGCTATAAACCTAGTTGGAAAAGGAAGATGCTATAAGCCCAAGGGCTCCAACAGGGAAAATATCTCGGCGAGTAACGGATATAAGGAAACAAATAGTGTGCCCAAGTGTACCCTCAAGCAAGAGAACTCTAACCCAAAGGAGTGGAAGACCATGGTAGACAAATTCCTTCTGTACTTAACCTAACCTGATAACTGCACATTAGTTACAAGGCAAGGCTTAGATGATTCAGTTTCAAGGCATTTGTAAATCATATGTTGAATTGTTTCACAACCTCAACTAGTTCTGAAAGTCTGTTCTGCAGTCTTGGATTCAATTAGATATATGTGGACTCCATGCTCAAACACTGAAGACAAGGCAATTCAGTGCCATGAAGCAACTGGGGGTGAGCTTCCCAGTTGCTATACAAAACAAACCTTAAAAAGTGGAACACCATGATGGAAGAAAGGACGCAGAAATGGAGGTTTAAGTAGAAGATTTACTTCAAGTGCAGCAAATGGCCAAAGCAATGCTACAGATACTTGATGCCTACAGTGAACTGTGTGATGAGCTGTGACAGCACTATCCCAAAGCTAATCAGTACCATTATGGAAATAACTTAAATATACAACAGTAGAAGTATCATCATCATCTCTGCCTACGCTTATTGACGCAAAGGGCCTCGGTTAGATTTCGCCAGTTGTCTCCTATCTTCAGCTTTTAAATCAATATCCTCACCTACTTCACTATAGAGTTATAGTGTATTCATTTCTTCTTCCGTTAGTTCCATTGTCAAAATTGAGATGAAAATTTTCAAATTCAGAATTTTTCGTAAGGAAAAACTTATTGGTTTAACAGTATGAAGAAATAGATTGGAAATTCTTTCAAAATCAACGACAGGAAATAATTCAAAACTACTGCACATAGAAACATTCCATCAGGAGAATACTTAACAATTTTCATTTTCAAGACCTTTCTTGTATTCAAAGATATCGGCTGTTTCTTAGTAACAAAGTTCTCTCTGTAATACTTCAAAAGATCTTTACAAAAGATGGTGGCATAAAAGCTGTAAGGAGGATACGGTATTCACCACAGAAGCAAGAGGTTTAAAGGCTCCAAATGAATGGCAGAGGCAAGGGACATTAACAATGCCCTAGAGACTGACCTTTTAATACATATGATCAGCACTCAAGCTAGGACCATGCAATGGCTACTGATGATTTTCCAAACACCCCCACCATTCTTATCTCACAAGGATGGTGAGGTTGTAGACACAAGAAACTATAGAGCTCGAGCTAGAGCAAATTGCCATCATAACCCTGTTTCCCAGAAATGGGAATTCATAATATGTGCAACATCCGTGGTTAATGAGAAAGCCCGGATTCTAAGAATAGTAACTAAAGCCAATACAGATACCAAATGAACTACGTGGTTGAGAAACAACGACAGAGCCGACCAGTTTGAACCAAGACTTTTCTAGTTGTGTCTGAACCAACAGAAAGGAAGCCTGTACCCCTTGGTGATTTAATAGTGGTTTGGGAGCGAAGGTCATGTATGCCATTCTGACCAGTTACCAAAAATGGAACACACATTAACTAGGAATACAGCACATATTTTAAAAGCTACATAGCTTAATAAATTTAGAGAAAAGCCTTATTATAATCAATACAGTACGTGCATCGCTACAGAAGAGACCAGAAGAGGAGGCTGAAAGACTATCAGAAGTTGCATGGATGTGAAACATCTCTTCAGAAATCGTAGAGGAGAAGTAATGTCTTTTATTCTGCCATAGCTAAGAATTTCCAATGCCCCATACAGAAGTCATAAAAGGGACAATTTAATGAGTAAAGCCATAAATCTTTCATGATAAACTAAAAGAATTAATGAAATTGTTATATCTAACGCAGAGTCTGTACTACATATCCATACTGATAATGAGGGAAAGTTTTTTAGCTAACAATTCTAGAATAAAAAAGTGGATATGACAGAACACAAATAACACGGTATGAATCGAGTGAGGTAGTGTCATTGTGTTTTGTTTCCCTTTTGAAATGTGGTTTTTCTGCCATTGTCCATCTCTTCCCACTACCTTGCAAAGGTTCCTGATTTATTCAGGAGGTAAAAAATTCCTTCAAAGTCTGGAGATGTAGAGCAGCTAACCAAAGTAATGGCCGGCTGCTATGAAGTTCATACAGAAAAGAAAGCACATTATATACAATGAAGACGGAGAAAATGGATTCAGAAACCTTATATGACAAGTTAAAAATTTTTAGCATGCTAAAGATGTAGTGGAAAAATGAGAGTAATTGATTGAATAAAATAGAGAAACTTGATTCATAGTACTGTACTGCCTTTGGAGAAACCTTTGTGTATACTTTTTACTGCAATATTAAGAGGAAAAATTCTTGACTAGTACTACTTTATAGTAAGCATAAAAGTATGAAAGAAATTTAATGCAAAAAAAAAAGGTAAAGGATGCCTTTGGAAAAGCAACAATGCCAGTTACAGTATACTGTTTCACAAGAAATATACTAGATTTATCATTTTAAGCTGGCAACTATATACAGATGTACCTCGTTACAGGGAGCAATGTGTGTTGATCTTGCCTGTGTTTACACAAAATACCAAGACTAAAATAATTCAATGAATTGTGAAAATAATTCAATGAATTGTGTGTTATAAATTCAAAGAACTTGTCTCGAGAGAAAATACATACAGTACAAGTGATGGACTTAGAGCCATGACCAATAAACACTGGTGTACTGGATACCATTCAAACTGTACTCTGGAAAATTGGAATCTATTCTCGTCGAAAAAGAAGCTTTATAGGCAGCATAAAAGTATGCATGCATGAAATAAGTAATGAAATATCAAGGATGAATTTTGAAAACCAACAAGAAATATGGTACAATTTTTATGCTGGCAACTGAGGTTTTGTGGGAATAAAGTTGTATTAACTCATCAATCATTTGTTACAAGAGCAAAGTATGAGAAAATATATACACGTGATGGTCTTCCTTGAGTATGAAATCTAGAAAGAGACTAAATTGAACAATCTGAAAGGAGCAGGGTAAATTGCAGGAGAATCTATTGTTGTCCAAGATGTTTTGTTTTAACAAATGGAACCTGGAAAAATCCATAGCAATAAATATAGTTCAGGAAAAGGCACTATTGGTTTCAAAGATGGAGCTTTAGAAGCTCCAAGTGGACAATGTTACGACTGTGGAGGCCATCTCCTTTGGCCAAAGTAAACAAGAAGTTGAAAATGGATGTACTTTAGTGGCATTAGTTACCAATAAATAACCACAGGTGGCTAAGTCAAAGTCATTTACAAATCCACTGATGAAATTATACTAATAAACTCTACTGCAAAAGAGTTCAGTCCATGTTATGACATCTTGTACCAATATTTGGAATGCAGCTTTCTCATTCAAATTTTATATTCCAACCACCCAAGATCTTTTAGTTATATTTTCAAATTATGAGAACAATATTAATTTGTATTTTCTATTAATCTCAGATCTATATATACAGTATCATGCAAGCTTTTGTTTTCTTAATATACTGTATATTAAAAGATTAAAAACATTGTTTCAATTTCTATATAGTCTGTATTTTTACTAACTACCTTTTCATCTTGCATTTCTTAAGGAAAAATTAAAGAAAAACTGCTTATAAATGATATATTATTCCAAACATGAGAATATAATAATGCATTGAATCCAAAAACTTTTGTAAAAATTCATCACATATTCCTGGAAGTGGAATGTCATGCAACAGTAACAATTTATTAGTTCTGAATTTTTTAACCAATTCCTTAAATTCTAAACAGACTATAAAAGCTTAGATAATTATATATTCTACATTTAGTAAGTACAAAAAGGACAAGCCCTAACAAGTCACACTTTCTTAAATATAGTATTTCTAAAATGAATGCATTACCATCTTTAAATAATTTCCTCGTCTACGCTACTTGAAGTTTGTGTATAAATATCTGATAAAGCATAATGTAGTTAGTACACTGGTTACTCAAATGCTTTCTTGATTGCTCGCTCCACCATCATTCAGAAATTCCTTGATATTCAGGCGCTGAGAACAAGCCTTACAAACTCTTCGTAGTTTACGTTTCCTTGTGAATCTTCCTGTCCAGTTAGCAGTTGTTCCACTTCTTCATCAGTTAACTTCTCACCTGGAAAGGAATATTATGTGATTAATGGAAATTAAGTGATAAATACACCCTATTTTTTAAATCTTCACTATTTTACTTAAGTAGAACACCATTTACAATAGAGTTTGCTAAAGTATTAAGTCAGAATCTGAGCTAATAAATTTTAATTATTCCAGATACGGGCAACAGGAATCTTCAGAACCACTCTGATAACCAAAACTCGATAAGCCACCAGTCATGAAGACAATCTCGTCAACTTACAAGACTGAAAAACCTCTCCATCCCTAAATGGAAATTTGATAGAAACAACACAAGAAGAAATTACGTCCGCAGGAGATGAACTTCCATCTACTTTGGGTAACTTTAAATAGTTGTTGGGAGTTTTCCAAGAGGCAGGCCCCTGCATAGTTTTATCCCACAAGTTTGACCTGTGCTGCTATAGGTGCCATTGACATTGAGAGGAATAATGGTAGACATTGATCTTCTCAAGGCTGATGGTACCCATAGCAGCACTGGGTCAACTTGTGGGATAAAAACTATGCAGGTGCTTTTTAAACCGGGGAGACTGCTTTTCTTTAAATCCACAGAAAAAGAGGAGATCAAGAGGACACGAGGAGACTAGTAAGAAGCAAAGGAAGAAGAGAAGGAGGCAAAAAGATGTAATTAAAGTCGTTAAAAGTCTTGTTCGTCTACCAATAAATATTAATATTTATTGGTAGACGAACAAGATTTCATTAAAAATAAATATTGAAGTTCTCTTTTTGTATTCTTTTCCCTTTATTAATCTGGTTTCTTTTTTTTTCCTTCCTCTTTTTCTTCTTTTCTTCCAATCTTTAAGATTTACAATTCTAGTTTTCTTCCTATGTTTGAAGATTCACTCTTCTTTAACAGAGTTTTCTCATGAGGTTTCCACTCTTACTTAAAAGACCTATCATCAACTTGTTCACTGCAACAGTACATTTATATCTCGAGTGTTTATTTACTCCTCATAGTTTTGCCAGTAAGATGCGTTTCATTGAATCCTGCAGCTGATTCTGTAACAAGTTGACTATGGTCATCTCTCAGCCTGCAAGGACTAAAGCAGATATCCAACCACTACTGTGCATCACACGCCAGGCTGGATGAAGCTGGAAATTCCTCTCTGTGCTTTCTGTCAGCTGACTACTAACTAGTTACCCAGCAACTCAACTCGTCGCCTTGCTGCTTGCTGCTATCTGTATACGTATGAGAAGTATCCCACTACCTCGAAGCAGCTGATCAGTAAGATATTAAACTCTCCATCTGTTAGCAGGAAGAAATATCTGAGGAAAAGTTTACTTAATTTTGTGCTTTTACTTGTGAAAAGAGTCAATGAAGTGCCAAGTAATATATATAAGTTCTGCAGTAATGTACATAAAAAAAAAAAAATTTTCAAGTACTGGCTTTACATAGTGAAACTACCCTCAAGGCACTATATTATAGGGTATTTATAAACTTGCGTTGCCGAAAACAGCAAAAAGACCTCCATACGGTGTGAGCAAATCTGACAATTTGGTCTTCAAACAGGGACGAAAGCCATATTTAGGTATTGCAATAGGTCTCAGAGTACAGCTTTCACATCATCTCGGGACCTTCGGGATACAGTATCAAGCCACTAAACAAAAAAAAAATTCTAAATTTCATTAATTGTATCAAATTATAATAAACCGCAATTTAAATGTGTGTATAGACAGCTTCAATTTTAGTAAAAACAGTTTGCATTTTTATGAGGAAGTTACTACACATTAATTAATAAAATAAGTAAAAACAAATTTACAATTGTAGAGCAAAATTAAAAATATACAAGCCATTATGAAAGCGATGACTCCAAAATAAAACTATTCTATTACTATCAACTATAATAAATTTCAATAAGTTTATTTGGAATATAAAAAATTAACATGATATTCAGTATTCACAGAACAGTACTAAATATGAACAGTCGACTAAGACAAAATACTGAACTATAATTGAAAACAGTATAAAGAAATCTGAACTATTAATTATATCAAAACAAATTAATTACTTCGATAAATAAAACAAAACTAGTAATTATATTAATAGAACTTTAGAAATTAATTTAATAGAACTTTAGAAATTACTTTAATAGAACTTTAGAAATTACTTTAATAAATCAACAAAACTGAACTACTAATTACATAATATTTAAAAATAGCAACTAGTAAAGGCTGCCGATACCTCGGCAGGACAATCGCTTCCAAAACTAAAAACCACCATATTGGAAACAGAACAAATGCCCGGTACTGTCAAAAGCTGCCAAAACAAACTATGGTACTTAAAATTGGTAAGGGTGAAGTAGCAACGTCAGTCATGTTGAAATAACGAGAAACTCTTCGAAAAAACACTGTGCCCAAAAAACTCAACTTGTATGCAAGTTCCAAATCAGAAGGATGACCTGGTGAGCGCGAGTGGTAGGTGTCGGTAGGGTAACCCAACTGTATTCTCTAGGGCCTGTCACGGCCCTCCCCCTTTGATGAAGGGATTATCTAAATGGAAGACAGCCTGTGAATAGTGTTTTACAAACGCCCTTGTTAGATATAAGACACCAACAAGGTGCTCGCGCGAGGGTTGTAACCTCTGCATTCCATGCTTTTAATTTTCTCTGGTATATTTGGAAGATTTATATCAGAAAAAAGTACAAAGAAGGACTTTTCGCCGGGCGTCACAGGTCTCTCCCCAGAAATAGATTTTTCCTTCGTCAAAATCCCTTAATTACATAGCGTACAAACCACAACTTCTCGAATGTTCCATGGCAAATATGCCTTAGTTTACAATGAACTTAAGGATGCTGTACCCCACAAATAAAATATTAAATCTATAATCCCTTCTCCTGTGTAGCAAGTTCCTATATGCCATCTTTACTCCTTAAAAGAATTACCTACATCGCTCGATGCAGAGCAGAGACAGGATTACATCAAATCTTCTTGCTTAAAAGATGGCTGGAGGCAGACTTGAGAATGGAATAAAAAGTATGAAAGATTCTAGAAAAAAATGTCTGGACAACATAAATTTCCTTGAAACCTTATATTACCTTATATTGTAGACACAAAATGGAAAGCTTAAATATTTAAAGGTCACTCATGAAAGGCAGCGGCAATGGGCATACCATAGAGACTGACAACATATGATACGCAGCCAACACCCTCTCAATCCTAGCTAAGACCAGGGAGGGACAGGCAAGGGCTGCTTATGACTGCAGGTAGACCTATAGGCTCCCCCAAACACCACATACTTTGTTCACAAAGTTATCGAGGTTGCAGCCATCGAAGTAGTATGAAAGAGCCATTGAAGTAATATTTAAGTTCAAAACCCCAGTCTGGCGATCACCAGTCAGAGGGACGTTACCAAACGGTGCATAATACACTGTAGACAAAGATATACCCTAATCCAATGAGCCTACATCCAGTAAGAATAAGTCGATAGGTTTTGAATCGATGAAAAATCAGAGACCAGCTGTGCACATCCCACGGACTTGAAATGCTGAAGGGCACAAAGAGGAAATAGGTTTATTGTTCCCATAAGGGATAATGGTGTATGAATTTTTAACAACGGGTAAATATTTTATAAACTTGCCAATGAATCCAGCATGAATCTTGAGGAAGGTTCTTGGAAATAAGATATTTTCAGAAATATGCTTTCAATAATTATCAAGCTATTTGACAGGGTCATTTGACAAATTAATAACAGAAGGCTGGAGATTTCTGCATGAACAAATAACATCCACAGATTTATCAGAATTTCAGATTAAAATCTCCCTAAAAAATGAGATTTAGATATCACTGTGGTTGACAAAACTTTACTTAACATTGCATATCCTAAAAAAAAGTGTAACTAAACACTCGATACTCTAGGTACCTGTGTACAAGAAAAAGCTCAAACTTTTTAATTTCCTGTTTCTGCCAAAATTGAACAATAATCTAATTATATTCCATGTTCTCATTTCTGTTGACAGGAAGTATTAACTAAATGTGCTTAAGTTCTTGCTCATTTGCGCCACAGATCTACTTTTTACCAAATTAGCTTTGGTTTATGTTAATGAGGGAGAACACTAATAGATATGCCAAATTCTTAACATACACATTCATGAAACTTTACCAAAGTACCATGACTATTTTCTACTACATTTGAAATGTCTGCCAAGATGGACAGCTCTGCATCTTCCCTTTGGACAAAGATAGATTCCTTTTTTTCTCACTAATTTCCTTCTTGGCTTACTCTCTCAAGTTTGTCTCGCCCACAAACTTAGCAGCGGTAATTTTTAACTTAAGACACACTCATAGTCAGCAAGACACTAGCAATGAGCAGAGACAAAGTAATCGAGCAAAAATACTCAGTCAGAACCATGTATTACCCACAGCTCAGGCACCCAGGACCAAGAGTACAATTCAGTCATTAACATCAGCTCTTATCTCAGGCATCAGTACTCGGATGTGACATTAAGTGATAGGTATTAAGAACCATAACTTTGACACCAGTCATTGTCACATACTAACAGATTTTCAAGTACTGGGGTTCAGGAGGCTGATATAGTTTCAAGACCAAGGAACACATAAAATCAAAATGTCCTATGACTAATCCATCAGCAAGAATCTCTCTGGAACAAAAATCAGACTCTAGAAATATAATTTGGCAAACTGGAAAACTAAAAAACCCATCTACTAAATGTTTATTTTTATATAAACAAAATAACCCAACAATTTCCAACATTTTCCTACTGATGTATAAACAGAATTATCATAACAAAACAATACGGAAGTATCTCCCAATTACTAAATGGTTCAACAGCCTCCACTTGATGTTCATAAATTATTTTGGTTTAACGGATATACAGTAGAATAGGACTTGACTGGGCTCCACAACGCACTAGAAGAGTTGGAAGAGCCAAGCCTACATGGCTGAGGACTATGAAGCATGAAGTAGGAGGAGATGAATGGAGAAATAAAGATTTAAAAGCTCGAGATAGAGAGACTGACTAAATCTAACAGAAGCCCTTTACGCCAATAACCGTAGGAGATGATGATGAACAGATATAGTCATACAGCCCAGTGCTCTAGTCACAAGGCCAACAATGCTGCTGTTGCAATGTGAAGTTGAAAGATGAGAGCTTTGCTCAAGTTACAGAGCATCAGAACATTATCAATTGGGAAGGAGATACTGTAGATAGAGTAAGGGTACAAGTGAATGAAGTTTGAAATTTTGACAATGGGTTACAGTGATCTGGACTGTCAAGGAATATTTACTCATAGTCAAGTGCCAGTGCCAGTGTTTGCGAAGCCATTCCGCACCAAAGTGCAACTGGGGAAAACCTAGCATTACGAAGTAAACAATAGAAGAGGTTGGAGAGCACGTAGAAAGAAAGGAAGGGGAACTGTAGTTAAATTACAAGGATACTGTAACTTTTCTTTATTACAATTAGAGCGCAAACTAATTATTCTGCATTACTGTAATTAAATTATTAAGTATCCTTCAATTTTACAGCTTTTAAATAAACTTCAAAATACCTTGGTTACCTTACAAGGATGCAAATACTGCAATTGTACTTATTATAAATTTAACTTAAAAATAATACATTACTGTATTAAAATCATCAAGTACCCTTCCATTAACAGCTTGTAAATATACTTAAAAATGGCTACTACTGTACTATATTGAAATACAGTTACTTTACTAGGACATACATAATTATACTGTGCTACTGCACTTTGCTGACTTCAGCATTTTTAACTTTTAAAATTTTTTTTAGATAACCGAAAACTCAATTATTCTGAACTTCAATTATTTTGCCTTTCAAGTGGATGGGGAAAATTTACATTTTGGGACCACAAAGACCAATATAACAAATCCAAAAACCGTAATCTTCTTACCAAGATGAGTCATCAAATGGCGCAGCTCGGCAGAGGAGATGTAACCATTGCCGTCCTTGTCGAAGTGACGCAGACCTTCGATGAAATCATCGGCAGTGTCGACGGGGCGCTGGCGGGAGATGGTCTGCAGGATTGGCAGGAAGACTTCAAAGGGTATCCTCTCATCTGAAAGAGCGAGTATACCATACAGTTACCAGATAGGAAATTACAAAAGGTACTATCAAAATGGAAAGTCTTACATATATGCAAAAATAAAACACACAAACAGATACAGTAAATATCATTTACAATTTTTTAGGTTATATATCTTTCTTAGCTATATAAACCTAGGTCTTTTAGTAGAGGTAAGATTCTGGAAAAAGATAGAAACACCCAATGATAAATTATCGCAGTTTTGGTACCCACTAGCAATACAGAACCTCAATAATTCTATCAGTGAACAGCGCTTCATTTTGACTATGCCTGGGACTAGCAGTATGAATGTGGCTTAAAGTGAAATGTGAAAGATTTAGGTTTGCACAGCTAGAAAAATATACAAACTACAGTACTTGAAAATTGTTATTCATTACTACACTAATACAGGTAAAAAGCCTCGCCCTTTAGTCGAGTCATCCCTATGAGGAAGTCCCGCTCACCACACTGGCAAGTTAGCACCCAGGGATCATTAAGCTCAGTCTGGGAAGGAGAGCAAGCTAAAGAGCCTTCCCTCCTGTGACCCAGGGTAGAATAAACTACTGTGTCACAGCCCATAAAGTTTTTCAAACAAGAACCTATCTTCTGTGGGAATAATGCTCCCTTTAAGGACATTGGGCTTGCCTTGACTATCACACACCCCCTCTGAAGTTGTGTGGGTATTCTACAGTTTACTATCTCGGTAGAATAACTACCCATCACTAGTGTGCTCACCTGTATCTGATCAAGAGTGAAAAGAAGGAGAGAGGAAAGAAGACCAGATATTCTCATTCTTAAACCTCAGATTTGCAATGGAAACTCCTTTCTACAAGAGGATTCTTTTCACGACAGGAGCGAGGCTCGCTTCATCACTCTCTAGGCAGGTACCACAGGTCTTATGGAGGACTTATCTAGGGACCTGTGACCTGTGTGCGCAACCCCGAAGATGGTGCCTTTAACACCTAAGCAACTATCGTTCTTATAAAGGCCAAAGTGGTACCCATCCCTACGACTATGAGCTGTTTTGGTACTGCTCACATAGATTTGGACATTCTTTTTGAATGCAAAACAAAGACAATAAGGTAGGGTCTGTACTTTCACCTAAACTTTTGAATGCATCCTAGTTACCAACGGGGCCATTCATTTATAGAGAACTTATGATAGGCGCTCACCCGTGAATGGCTGACTAGTGGAAAATGCATTTGGTCACAGACTGCTTGGTGGCGCGTTATATATTCATTGCGATGTACGTTCTCTGCTTAAATATGGACTCTTGCGCACCCGAGGTTCATACACACTGTGGTGGCACACTTCTGCAGGTTGGCAACGCATTTGCTAGTGGTGTGCACTAGCTTTGCATGCTGCAGAGAGACTTTCTGAAGGTTCGCGGCACGGGTGCTCAATTAGACTATAGGGGTGCTCTTCATTAATCCATGCGCCAAACTTGTATACTTGATGGGGCTATAGCCTGATAAAGAGGACGTTGGTGCACCAGCCTGCTTCTCCGAAAAGACAAGTGAACAATCGCCATTGTGACGAAATTTGGATGTCGGGATCTTGCCGACTTTCCTACCAAGGATGAACCTGATAGAGAACTAACACCTGAGATTTTTCTTCCTCAAACTCCAAAATCTCAGCAATTGGGAGGACGACTACTCCAGACACGCAATCTAAAGGGAGGCAGTGGTGCCCTCTACACGACAGACATAAAGGTCGAAGATTGATTTCAACCTTACTCATAAAGGTGTCAGTGTCGATATGAGAGCCCTGGACACGTCAGCATACAGTTTTGATTGTTTCACACTCATTCCGTAACAAAAGAAAAAGAAGTGGCAACTTCAGTCTAGTTGGAGAGCGTCAAAATCAAATTGGAGGCTCTGTGCGCCGAGACCTGCACCATCGGTGGCTGCAAGAACCTCTATGATTCTTCATTGGCCGTTCTCAAAACATGGGTTTGTATTCAGGTGGGAAAAACTTTTAATGACAAAAACTTTACAAAATCCAGTCATGAAACAATAACTATTAATTTTATAATTCAGACTAAGTAAAAATTACATACATACCCAATCAATTTCAAATTCCTAAGCTATTATTGCATTTAATTTCATGAGTAATGTTCTAGAAAAATGGAGGTTATGTTTACCTTAAAGTATTGCTATATTGTACTAAGGAACTGTAATTTTACCATGTGAGGTAATTTCAGTTATCATTAAGGATATGGACATTTTAAAACTAGCATAAAGTACCTTAATAGCAGTTATATGCAAATCTTACACAATCCTTTTAAACCATTTCATGATTTAACAGCAGTCACCAAATATTACAAATGCATTGATAGCTGGCACACACTCCACAGTCCAGTGCCACGAGATCTAAATAACACACAAGTGATTAACTACACTGTACAAGGCACGGTGCAGTAACAGCACTAGGCCCCTAACAATTTCGTCTTCACATTAAGGCTCGATACTTCACAAAATTCTATTAGTTTTATTCCACCTGTGACTAGAATATGGACTTATTTTCCTAATCAGGAAGTTGAATCGGAGGAACTTCAGAAGTTCAAACCTGCTGCTTATATATGACAGCTCTATTTTAATGATGATAAAGATCTTAAAGATACTTTATATTAACCGTTTACTACTAATACTACGGTAGTTAATTCTCTTTTCCTTTCATCACTGGGCTATCTTCCTTGTTGGCCCTCTTCTTTTTCTTATAGCATACTCATTTCCCAAATAGGGTTGTAGCTAGTAATAATAATCATGGAAAAAGATTCAAAACCCAATGCAGTTGGTACCATCATCTCCCCACAGGAAATATTTTCAAATGTACCAATAACTTATGGAGTGTCATAATTAATATCCGCCCATAAATTTCAACTCCTTTAGGTCAGTAAGACTCGAGAAAATACACAGCATGGAGACAGCTCACGTTAATCATCCCTAATCTTTATATCCAAGAATATTTATCCTCCAGCATTTACAGGCTCTTACATAAAATTTACTTCTGAACTTTTTTCAATTATTTCTTCAAGCACACCAGTTCTTTTCAATATTTGTAATTTTAAAATAGCACAGTATCAAGATTATCTGGACTATTAATACCTGGCGACAGTTTCAAACATAGCACAAGTATGTACTGAACTTCCAACGACATACTATAGATAGTAGGTTGACCATAGCCCATTTGGCTGCTCTAGCTACTACAACTACTGCTACTACTACTCCCACAACTACTGCTACTTCTACAACTACTGTTACTACTTTACTACTAATAATAATAGAATATGAAAAGACAATAATGCTGTACAGACTGATAGGGAAACTAGGTAACAAAAGTCGTATTAAACGCAAGAACACTAGCGAAGTCTAGCACTCTTAAAAATAAACTTTAATAATACCCTTGAAAACTAAGGTTCTTTACTTAGAATAGACTGCTTTAACAGAGTTGTGTTTCCCTTGGATGGCAGCGAGGTACTTCCTTTACCATTAGGACAAATAAACAACATGGAAAACCCAAAACTTCTTCCACCACTTTCCTAAACTTGAAACTCTAGCATCATCTCTGAAAACACACACTACATTGTACTCTTAATCTTTACAGACTTTATTGAAATTTCATGACTATTGCTGCAGTTTTGAAACAACTTTGGTCTTCCATTGATGTTCCAAATAATTTCCTCATTACTTTGGACTGGATTGGGTTTATAGAATTGTCACCCAGTGCTGGAAAAAAACGGGTAATTCAGCGCAAAGGAGTAGCAAGGGGGAAAACTACAGTTGTACTTGTAAGTAAACGAACTAAAAGCAGAATAGGAAGTTAAGGCTAAAACAGAAGGCCAAACTAGACACCAAAGGGACGCTCATAACACCAGTAAGTTGGTCTATACTCAAGAGTATGCCATATAAGGTGAACTGTTGCCACACCAACCTTACTTTTTTATGGCAGGTATGCAACTCATAGAACATATAGAATATAGTTAAGTATCATTATTAGCCAAGCTACAACCCTAATTGGTAAAGCAGGATGCTATAAGCCTATCGGGGCTCCTAAAGGTGCAAAAATAGCCCAGTGAGGAAAGGAAATAAACTATGGGGAATAATGAATAAAGAATACATTATCTTCGAGATACGTAACATTAAAACTGATGTCATACATAAACTATGAAACAGGACTGTCAGCCTGTTCAACATAACATTTGCTGTAAGTTTGAACTTCAGAAGTTCCACCAATTCAACTACCTGATTAGGAAGATCATTCCACAATCTGATCACAGCTCAAATACTGTGTAGTGTCGAGCCTTATGATGGAGAAGAGAAACCTTATAATTAACTGCATACCTAAATCTTCAGATCTGATATGATTTGAATGCTAAGTATGGCGAGAATTGTGAAAAATATTATGCAACACGCATAAAGAACCAAGCTAGTGCCAGAGCCAGTTATTAAAATTCATATCAGGAATAAGAAATTTAAGACTGCATGATTTCATCCAACAAAATTAGGATGAGTCAGAGCTAAAGACCAGACAGGAGAACAAATTTCGAAGGCAGAATGAAAGCTTTAAAACTTCTCAGAATAGATGGATCACTGAAGAATAAACCAAGTGTATTTCTAAAAAGTAAGTTTGCAATTTAAGTATCACACCTAAAATTTTAAAAAGAAGAAACCAAGTGTATTTCAAAAAAGGTAAGTTTGCAATCAAGAATCACACCTAAAATTTTGAAAAGTTTTATGTAGTTAAACATTATCAATGCAGAGACCTGGATATTGAGAAGCCACTGTAATCGACTTACAATCATAATTTGAGATTTGTTAAGGTTCAACTTCATGTCCCATAATTTGCACCATGCAATAATTTTAGCTAGATCTCTATCAAGGGATTCAACAACCCACGATCTACAGTCAGGAGATTGAATTTGTAAACAATAATGCGAGAATCACCGAAATAGCATCAATCGCTTTCCGAGGCAGAATCGTTATCTTAAGGGTTAAGCCTTGGGTTTGGCAGTAAGTATGAAGTATAAAGGGCTACTTATTTCAAAATAGTAAAGTACCGATTTAACAGATTCCCATACTTTTTCTTATAAAAATCATAAATTGGTTTCTCACATTGTGCCCCAACAATCCTTCAAGTAATGCATAGTTTATAATGATATTTCACCAGAATTTAGAATAAAACATTCTAAAAACTTCACACACAAAATTCTCTTAGTAACTACACACCAGCCACTGATAACTCTCAATTTTAGATGCAAGAAAAACAAATACTTACGTATGTCTCACTGCCGTACAGCAAATAAAAACTTTCCAAATGTCGTAAACACACACCAAAAAACACCAAGTTATTTGGAAAAGAAGTAAAATATGCACAACCAAATAATAAAGCTATCTTGAAAGGAAAAAAGAATTTACTTAATAATGATATAGTAATAATTAAAAGGTCCTTCAGAAAACATCACATGCTTATCAAAAAATGGACGGACCACTACAGTAAGGAATTTAGGCTACTTTGTACACAAGACCTCTGTGTATAGCATTTATATTCTATGACTATGGCATACAATCAAATTACCAGGTCTGTGTTGGTGCGAGACTTTCTTCACTTCGGATTCTGTGGGATTCTGGCCGAGAGCTCTGAGGACTTCTCCGATTTGAGACACCTGGATCCTGCCATCGCCCTTCTGGTCGAAGATGGAGAAAGCCTCCTGGAAGTCTGAAAATAAATGATTATATTAGAATAAAATGCAAGACATTCAGATCTCTTGCTCAAGGGTACATTCAGGCACACTATTCATCGGTTTCCTTATTTCCCTTCCTTACTAGGCTGTTTTCCCCTGTTGGAGCCCTTAGGTTTATAGCATTAGCTGTTCCAAAAGGTCGCAACTTAAGATTATTATATTAATGATAATATACAGTAGTAAAAAAAAATCAAGATGACAACAAATCTACTGTAGGAATCAAATTCAAGAATATTTAAATGGTCAAATTTATAAAAAAAATTGACTACAGGTAAAGAATTGTATTCAATAACTGGAAATAAAATTGGATAGATTACTGTATTCACATTACAACCAATATCCAATACATAAGTAAGGCAGTGTATTTATAACAGAAAAACATTAATGTCTACATTTATAGCAGACAAGAAAAATCTACAAGACACCAACAAATACTAGTGATGTTCAGGCAACAGCACTGATAACGTGGCGATCTCAAGATAAGGTTTTACTAATGCAACTCTTTACACAGTGATAAGACCTAGGCAACTTCCACTTGCATTACCTCCAGGTCATGAAGACGAAATATAACCAGCCACAAGTACCCCATTATTGCATGGCTAAAGCAATCTGTGGATAATGCATTAGATTCATATGAGGCACTGTAATTAATGCTTAATAAAACGTTGTACTAATATCACTTTAACAACAGATTGGTTGCTAAATTAAAAATCAAAAGTGTATGAGGAAAAGGGTAAATATTTGTTCAAGCAATGCCAGAAAATACAATTATTACATAAGTGAGGAGCAACGTCTGAACTATAAAATACAGTACAGTATTACGGCTTCAAAGAACATATATCTGTTACCTACAGAACAAGAATTCACTTTAATCTAACATAACTACGGGCATTTCTTAAATGGTAGACCTCCGAAGTTAAGTTTATTGGATTGCTAAACAAACCTATGTTAAATATCAAATTTAGGAAGACCAGTACACTTTTTAATTAAATTGTAAGTATTTCTCAAGTAACAAATTCAGATATAAGAAACCTACTGTATTTCACTTGATTAAATGTGTTGCAACATTGGTTACCCAACCTGACAACCACATATTGAAAAAGATAAAAAATACTGTAGGAATATGCCTCGGTTTTGCAAGCTCGGCCAAACTAGAAAGAATGCCACACCAATTGCCATCATTTCCAAACCCTCGAAACACCTACAATGTACTGACACTAACCAAGCCCATTCAAAGTACCATACATTATTGGCCAAGACATGGTACAATACAGGACAAAGTCTTGAAACCCCAATCAAAGCCAACATGTATACATAGCCTATATATGATCAATAACCATGTTCCCCCTTCACCAAAGGTAGGACCAAGGAGAGCTAGGCAATGAATGCTAACGATTCGGCAATGTCAACCCGTAGGCTTCCCCAAATCCAATCCTTACTTCACAGGTTCAGCGAGGTTGGGAACACCATGAAAAAGTATAAATGTTAGGCATTAAAGATATATTGCATTAGCTCTATGAATTTAGCACATAAGTGGCACTAGGGAAATACCATGTAACTACAAAGTTAAAAGTTACAGAATTTGGATAGCAACATGAAAGAAAGGAAGTTCGAACAGAGGTATGGTAAAGAACAACTAGAAACCAGAGAGACTGTATTTCCCATAAGTTGACTTCCCTGCCTAGCTATCTGTTGGACAGGGATTTGAGACCAGCTCAAGCTTAACAGTTTCTAGTAGTGTCTGCAGCATAACCATCCCTGTGCACCAAGGATTGGGGGGGAGCCAATAGATCAACTTGCCGAGTCATTCACCCATTGCCTGGCCCTAGCTTGGTAAGAGTGGATTTGGGTACTGATCATATGGTCAGTCTCCGACAAACTTTTAAACCTTAATGATAGTCTCATTAAATCTATTCTAGGTTAAAATCCTAATGTAATTAAGAAGACTAAATATAAGATTGCAAAGCAACCTCTATCGATAAACAATCCATTCCACCACTCATCTGACCACGGACATCACTCTTGGTACTTTCTATCAAAGAGGTAGGGGTAACCCCATACCATGACAATGGATTTTAAGGGTTCAACTTTCCAGTTTTGCCATGAACAAATCCAATTCAAGAAGTTAGGCTTAAATGCTTGTCGGAACTGTTTTTTATGTGGCCTGGCTAAATAGCTATCAAGAAATTGGACAAAAATTTCAGTATAATAAACAAAATGCAAAACAAAGTTTATCGAACTGTAATAAAACACAAGACTAAAACCAAAGTATGTACAGCACAGGTATTTATACTGTATAATTAAATAGGCTCTATATAATACTGTATAGTGGAATATATACATATTGATGCATGAACAAATGTAAACTCATTTTCATCTAAAATGTAACTATAAAAAGATGACAAAACCCAGTCTCAAAGCTATGTTTTTCATCTTCTCCATTATAAATTAGGAATGCAGCTGAACTTTACACAAAGGAACATAGCTATTGAAATATAAACTTTCTCTCTAAACTGGGAAATTATTGAGAACAAAGATATTGAATACCAATTCAAAATTAATTTAGATATCAAGCCTTGTAGAACAGTTGGTACAGTGAAGATACATTTATTAATATCAATATAAACCAAGAAATTCATAGGGATACCAGTTTTAAAGCTTTGATTATGTTGTAAGTCTTACAAACTTTAAGTCATTGTATATGAAAAATAAATCAGGAAATATACTCTAAATACTACGAAATATAAAAACTGGCAATAGAAAAAAAAAAACAAAAATAAACCAAGTATCTTGAAACAATTGGAAAATCTAAATTACGATATTTTCACAACCCTGGCCAATCTGAAAAAACATTCTAAGTCACAAATGTTACAATCTTATGCAAATATTATATGCATGTTAAATCTTTGTGGTTTACCTTGCTGCGTACTGGGTAATGCCTGAACTAGCTAATAATCATTGTGCTATACAAGTTTAATCATTGTTCCTACCCTTACTGTACCTACTTATCTTGCTCAAAACCTTTCTGTACTATACAGTAATTATTTCGACTTGCCAACTGTATGAATTTTTCCCTACAAAGATAAAACAACCATTTGCATTAAGCTTTGTTAGGTCTTTGCTCTGTTTTCTAGTCTGGGGTAGTGCCATAGCCCATGTACAATGGTCTTCCACTGTCTTGGGTTAGAGTTCTCTTGCTAGAGGATACACTCAGGCACACTAAGTTTCCTTATTTCCTTTCCTTACTGGGATACTTTAAGTTTTGAAGACGTTGGTCTTATAGCATCCTGCTTTTCAAACTACGGTTGTAGCTTAAATAATAATAATAATTCCAAAGGTAACCCATGATATCATGATGTATCTTTGTTAATCTTTGAAAAGAGCCATAAACATTATTTTCCTTCATGTAATCAGTTTACCACAAACATCCTATCAATGTACTATCAAGTTTATGGACTAAAGAAAATCTTGAATTTTCTCACTGACAGGACAGATCTTTATCAATACTTATAAAAGTCTTGCGTCAAGAGGTTTTTTTCGTAGTTATAATTAAACCAGTTGTAACAATTACGAAATAGTTTTAATAGAATTTAGGCTACATGGCCAACGAATAAATGCGTCTGGGAGGCGTGCAGTGCCCAGGTGCAGCTTAAGGAAAATTCTACAGTTGCACTGGACTGCAGAAAGAGTTATTACTGTACTACTATTATTACAAGCCATGCTTTAACCATAGTTGGAAAAGCAAGATGCTATAAGGAAACCAGAACGGAAATAAAATACTGTAGCATAAAAAGTGGATACTGTAAGTAGCAAAGAACCATAGCAAAAATTTTGCTTCTTAATGCCTATGTTGCCTATACTGCATAACAGCATAGCCCAATAACAACCATCGATACATCCTGTCCATCTCCCCTAAACCTAGTCGTTCTCATCTGTCCTGCCCTACAATTATGTCAAAGATATATGCAAGAACACATTCTAACCTAACTTGGCAACAATTGACATATACAAAAGGATGAATAATTAGATTTGTAAAGATTCTTTTAAAGACCCGAAATGACTCAAGTTTGATGGATATATATACTGTACATTTCAACCATATTTCTCAGCACTAGAACTGGGAGGGGCTTCAGCCCATATGCGATGCTTCAAGTCATCGGCAAGGCTTGCAGCCCCTTAACCAATACCAATCGTAACTCTTCTTGAAGTGCCATAATTGCAAGAATACTATTAATTATTCATATCATTATTATGACAAGGTAGGTTATAACCCTAGTTAGAGAAGCAAGATGCCATAAACCCAAAGACCCATACAACGGTGAAATATAGCCCAGTGAGGAATGGAAATAAACTACCATAGAAATTGTGAAACTATTAAAATAAAATATTTTAGCGACAGAAACATTAAAATGGATCTTCCTTAAATAAACTAAAAAAGGCATGTCAGCATGTACAACATAAAAACATTTGCTGCAAGTCTGAACTTTGAAGTTAAAGATTCAACTACCCGATTAGGAAGATCATTGTACAATTTGGTCACACCTAAATTTACGAGAAAAGCCAAATAATCCTAAAAAGCCTACAAAACAACCTTACCTTGGATACTAATTTACCCTACGCCTCTGGACAATGTGCAACTCAAGATATGTGCACAAGACAAAGCACAGGTTAGCCTGGCCTAGTCAGTTTCCAGGATCTACTATAGTAAGATACCCTTCTGTGTGCGTGTTATAGCCTACTGTAAACCACCAAAATAGAAATCTGCCTACTGTTTCTGCATGATCAATTTTCCTCCCATGGCAACGGTGAATTGGTACGAGAAAAAGTCTCACAGCAAGCGATACATTCAGATAAGTTTCTTTCTAGCAAGTGAATTGCTCATGGACAAAGTGCCGATTAATTTTAAATAGCAACATGCTGAAGACTTCATATATAAAAACCTATCCAGTAAATACTACAAGAATCTAAATCAGTTTACCAATTTTACCATGTAATAAAGAATGTTACACAAAGCATAAGGTTTCAAGTTACAATATAAAACAAAATGGGTCTACAGCAATAGTTCAAGCTAGTTGCAAGTCACAGGAGCAAGTCATACAATTAATAAAAATTTGAAACCAAATCTATTCATAGTCATATGAGCCAAGAAAATTTCAAACCAAAATACAGTATACTCTGCATTGCATCTTACTCAGACTTTCGATTCAGCAACAAAATCGTGTACAACAATACTTTAAACGAGGGGCGCGGCCCCGTAGCCAGGTAAGGGTACAGCTCCTAGGTTGGGTAAGGTGGTGCTCTCGAGTTTCTCTTAAAATGTCGTTTTTCATTCATAACTTTTAAAATTTAAAAAACTAATACTTTGTACATAAATAACCATGTTTATAGAGTACAGTATAGACAAATACAAGAATGATACTGTATTAATGTTAAATAATGTCAAAATAGTAAATTGTAATCTGTTCATAAATGGCAAATGAGAAAAAAATACACCAGGCACTCTTCTTATTAACTAAATTAGGAATACCATGATATAATAAATTTCCGCCATTACTGCTAGACATTTTTTCTCTCGCGAGCGAAGCAAGCACATGACAATACAAAAACCATTAGACCATCGAAATAATACCGAAATCCAATGGATTTTGTTCTGCCATGCGCTCATGAAATGAGAAAACCATCACTCTTGTGTACTGACAAGCAGTAATAGCTGGATGGGAATCTACAGAAATATCTAAATATATACCAGAAACGAAAGCCTTTGTATATCAGCAGCCAGATCATGTGCCGATTAAAAACGGACATAAATTTTCCCCACTAACCTAACTTACAAGTCGCATTTTCTACATAACCTCTCTTACACTGTCATATTCTAAGTTAGCCATAATACATACAAGTGGCCGCTATCATACATACACTCCCCCGAAACTATTAAAATTGATAATTGAAAAGAATAATTATCGTCTCTATACCGCTCATGAAAATTTACGGTGCTACAGTATAGATTTACCTGAAAACCTTACGAAATGCTTCTCATTGTGTCAACCCTAAACCTTAATCCTATGAAATGACCTAACATAATAGAACGGTTTATACTTTATTCAGCCCCTGAATTAAAACCTAAAACTGAATTAGATTTATAAGAAATATTCGTCATAATAGTTGGTAAGGGTGATGAGTGGTCTTGAATAGTCTCGTCATATTCTTTAAGTTATACAACTTATCTAAATGACGTTAAACATCTTCTAATATAACTAGAATATATATACCAGGTTATAAGACCACAGGGCCAACAAGGGTGCTCGTTTTTGGCACTATGAGTGCCACACCCAACTTGAAATAAGGGAAATGACACGCCGGGGTAGAAAGAAAAAAATAACCGATTACTCACCAATAATCTGGTCTTCGGAGAACGCTGCCTGCAATAAAGAGGAGAAAATGGGTTATATGTTGTAATAATTACTTATTATTTAAAATATAACTAACAATAATTACATTATTCATAATTAAATAGTGTAAACTTACCATTTTGAACGGAGGTGGGATGTCAGGGAGATGTTTACACTTTCTAATCTTCTTTCAGACTGACGACGACTTCTATCCGCCCATACATGTTGACATTTTAATTCTAAATAATTACTTTATTTGAATAAAAATTAAATGAAAATTACATTTATAATATTTCTAAGTCATTAATGTAATTATATAGCTGAATAATCTTAACGTAATCCTTTATTTAAAGCTATTTTACGCGTGTGGAGAATAGTATTGGAACCATGAAGGGTGCGTTCAAGTTATCACAACTGTCGATGGTGAAACTGCTGTGTATGTCTGTCAAAACTTTCTTCTCTAATAAATTGTTATATATTTCTTTATTAATAAAATATGTATCTTAAATGACATTATTTTAGTATTTAATCATAATAATAAATTAAATTCTAAGGTAACTAAAATGTTTTATGTTATATAAAAACATGTTGTTAGTTCACACGAGTGTAGATTTTATGAACGCAGCCCTGATTACCGCTAGCAGCCTAGCGCCCCGTTCTTGACCTGCAAAAAGAAAGTTTGTCAAGTAAACTCTCAAATAAAAGATGTGTGTATTTAGCTGTATTTAACCTCTTATAGACATAAAATTACTACATTCCTATCTTATTTCAATAATATTATGCATTATCAAACTACCCAGAGAGCTAATGTGCCCAAATATATCCAAATTTGGTGTTAAACTGATTTCATATTGATAGCAAGCAATTATAACCCGTGATATACGGCGTAATAAAGCTCATTATAGCTCACTAGAATTCAGATACTTTATGTATTACGTCATCGAGTTGAGAGATCTATACCATGTCATTATTTATCGTTCAGATTCGATTTATTCCGAAGGAAACATAGGAGATTGTTGAATTTGAACGAAATCAAATGAAAAAGATTAATCTAATGGTAAAAACACTGAGTCTACTCTTCTTTTACTCTTACTCATTTTACTCTCACCCATTTCTCGTTTATTTCTGGTCGTTTCTTTGTTAGAGAGAGAGAGAGAGAGAGAGAGAGAGAGAGAGAGAGAACGGAAATGTACATAGCTTGTTTAATCTGTGTTAAGGTACGGAGGCAAAGACAGACAGACAGAGAAAGCATCCTCTGTGTATGATGCAGACCAGAGAGAGAGAGATTAATAATGAATAATCGTAAATATTATTCTCCAACAAAATTCTTAAGTAGTATTTTCATAAACAAATGTAATAGTCAATTACTCTCTCTCTCTCTCTCTCTCTCTCTCTCTCTCTCTCTCTCTCTCTCTCTTGGCAACAGTCGTTTTGACGTCATTAGCATCCTATAAGAGGCTCAGAGAGAGAGAGAGAGAGAGAGAGAGAGAAAGAGAGAGAGAGAGAGAGAGAGAGAGAGAGAGAGAGAAATCTATAAATAAACGATTTTTTTCTCATGAAGATCAGTTACTACAAGTGGAACATCCTCTGGATTCGATTCTATACATGTTCTTTATTTTGACTTTTTCAATATATTATTTTTTATATCCTTATGGCCTTTTACTTCTATATCTATAAGACAGTCACTTTTTTATACAGTTACGAATCATCTCTCTCTCTCTCTCTCTCCTCTCTCTCTCTCTCTCTCTCTCTCTCAGTATACTTTTATGGCCTTGTTCGACAACAAAAACAATATTGAAATATTGGTTCATGAAGTTCTAAGTATATCTAAATTTACTGATATGGTAAAAATATATATATATATATATATATATATATATTATAGTGTAACAATAATATGGACTGACTATTGATGATCTGATATCGCTACATTGACCAATATATTGTTAGACAGTGAATAATAATAATAATAATAATAATAATAATAATAATAATAATAATAATAATAATAATAATAATAGCGTAAGTTTTCACAAAAATAACAACAACAACACTAATAATAATAATAATAATAATAATAATAATAATAATAATAATAATAATAATAATAATAATAATAGCAACCTTCAAGACACAGGCGAACGTACTATTAAAGATCCACACAGACAAAGTAAACAAAAACAAAGAAAGAATGAAGATAAAAATCTTAAAACTTCCCCTATATCACAACCGCTTCCTCACGATGGATAAACATCAAAGATAAAAAAACTGACACCTGGCCATTACAGTAATTGGTGGCACTGATAAAAGCGTGGCACCTGCGCAGGTGAAAGTGCCTCATGGCTAGATTAAGCTTTAGCGAAAAGAGCGGATTCCTGAAGTCTCCGTTTCCGGCGTTCGGCTGAGGCAGATGTTGGAATTGGGTAAGAGAGTTCAAGTTTTCACATTATTGATCACTTTCGAATTTTAAGATTAGAGTTTCTTTCTATAGTTTCTTTACTATAGTTTATTATGAATGATCTGTTTTAATGTTTTTATTGTTTTTAAAATGTGTTATTTTTGTTAAGTACTTCTCTTTATTTCCTTGTTTCCTTTCCTCACTGAGCTATTTTTTTTTCCAGTTGGAGCCCTTGGGCTTATAGTATCTTGCTCTTCCAACTAGTGTTGTAGCTTAGTTAGTAGTAGTAGTAGTAGTAGTAGTAGTAGTAGTAGTAATAATAATAATAATAATAATAATAATAATAATAATAATTTCAAATACTTTAATTCATTTTGTTTAAATATCCATAGCAAACAAAAAAAAAAATTGTTCTTTGATCTGCTATTTTAATCAATTTCTTATTATCTTCGTCTTATTACTGCACGTCCCATTAAGGTACCACGAATTGAGATACTGCGTATAATACAAACTCAAGAGTTGACTGGAGATATAAATATAAACATAAACAACAACAACTTCAAGACCAATTGTAAAATCAGGAAGAAAACCCAAACAAGAATTTCCGTTTTTCTCAGTTTATCTTCTGCCGGATTTTCCTAGAAGCTGGCACGCTAACACCCTGTCTCTCTCTCTCTCTCTCTCTCTCTCTCTCTCTCTCTCACATAATTATTAACATTCTATAAGCAAATTTCAAGCTAGAAACAAATTGAAAATTTCAAACAGGAAAGACATACTCTCTCTCTCTCTCTCTCTCTCTCTCTCTCTCTCTCTCTCATACACAAATACGTGTCCAAATTATTATCAATATCTATCATCGAAGTTCAAACAAGAATGTAGTTGAAAATTTCACACAAGAAAGACAAAGATACTCTCTCTCTCTCTCTCTCTCTCTCTCTCTCTCTCTCTCATAAATAAGAAATACAATTGCAGACACAGATTGTGATCAGATCGCAATTCTTGGCATTGAAACACCTTTAGTTTAGAAATCCAAGATAAATCTTAACTGCCTTCTGAGAATGTGAATCTTATAGCAGTTTTGGAAGAAGTAGAAAACGGAGGAAGAAGAGAAAGAGGAGGAGGAGGATGAGAAGGTGTGGGAGATACAGAAGGAAAGGATAATAGGTGAAAGGGGGAAAATAGAGAATATTCCTAAGAATTTAAAGTGTAATGATTACGATGATGATAACAACAACAATAATAATAATAATAATAATAATAATAATAATAATAATAATAATAATAATAATAATAATAATAATAATAATAATATACCCTATATAATAAGGACAACGTGTCAGAAATAAATAAATAAATAAATATATACATACATACATATATATATATATATATATATATGTATATATATATTAATCTATTTATTTTCGGTTATGCCAAGTTCTTCCCATCCTTGGGTAGGGGAACAGAGTATTCATACACTGGTAAGAGGGGGTGCATTTTTGATGGGTTGCATACGCTAAAAATAATAATAATAATAATAATAATAATAATAATAATAATAATAATAATAATAATAATAATAATAATAGAAAAAGCTATATCATTTGGGACTAAACATATCTTAAAAGCAAAGGCATAAACTATACAGTAAACCAAATAATTGAAAAATGTAATTTGGCAATGAATAGAAGAAAACAGTAGAGAATATCAAACCATAAAATGATAAAGTAAATAATATACAAAGTAACCATAATGCATGTAAAAATTGAATGAAGAAGAATTTAACTTAATTTTAATGTTAGTATGCAGAAAACACATGATTACAGTAATATCCAGGATACTAATGAATACATTAATTAATAAACATTTTCTTTGTATTTCAGTGTTGTTGATATGGGACGTAAACACACAATGGAAAGGATAATAATTACCAAACACAACATTGCAGTTCCTGTAATTGTCTTACTGATTACAGCAAATATTCTGCAAGCTGTTGTTGGTCGTAAGTAGACCTTTGAGTTGTTGGCCTTGAGTATAAGTATATCCATATATTGCTGGCCATAAGTATAAAAGTTTGGTCGTATATCCATAAGTTGTTGGCCTTAAGTATATAAGAGGTTTTTGGTCGTAAGTATCTCCATAAGGCTTTTGGATATACTTACTGTCTTTTTTCCTTTTAATCAGCTATTTTAACATTGACTACTACTCTGATAGTTTGGTAACTATGGTTTTGCCTTTGACTACTACCGTAGTTGTTGAGCACTATCTTGTTGCCTGGAAACCAGATATTTGAATACGTATAAGGCTGTTTACTTGGTGGTAAACAGCCCTTTCTCTCTTTGATCTGCTATTTCAACTTTGACTACTACTTTGGTAGTTTGGTAACAATCATTTTGCCTCTGACTACTACTTTGGTAGTTAAATAACTATCTTGTTGCCTGGAAACTAGATATTTGAATAAGAAAATGACTGTTCTCTTGGTGGAAAACTGCCTCTTTTTCCTTTTAATCTGCTATTTCAACTTCAACTACTACTTTGGTAGTTAAATAACTATCTTGTTGCCTGGAAACTAGATATTTGGATAAGAAAATGACTGTTCACTTGGTGGAAAACTGCCTTTTTTTCCTTATAATCTGCTATTTCAACTTTGACTACTACTTTGGTAGTTGAGTAACTATCTTGTTGCCTGGAAACTAGATATTTGAATAAGAAGACGACTGTTCACTTGGTGGAAAACTGCCTCTTTTCCTTATAATCTGCTATCTCAACTTCAACTACTACTTTGATAGTTGAGTAACTATCTTGTTGCCTGGAAACTAGATATTTGAATAAGAAGACGACTGTTCTTTTGGTGGAAAACTGCCTTTTTCCTTTTTGATCTGCTATTTCAGCTTTAACTGCTACTTTGGTAGTTTGGTAACTATCTTGTTGCCTTTGACCAGTATTTTGGTAGTTGCGTAACTATCTTGTTGTCTGGAAACTAGATATTTGAATATGAAGACGACTGTTCACTTGGTGGAAAACTGCCTCTTTTCCTTATAATCTGCTATTTCAACTTCAACTACAACTTTGGTAGTTGAGTAACTATCTTGTTGCCTGGAAACTAGATATTCGAATACGAAGACAACATTTCACTTGGTGGAAAACAGCCTTTTTTTAAAAATCAATTTTTTTTTCTAAAGTAACTGGCATATGTTTTTAATTTAACTACGAGCCACTTTAAAACTTTTTTATTCTTCAGCTGAAGCGGCACTTTGAGAACAATGCAAAAGCTCTTGTGTTATTATGATATACAACGATTTATACCTGTGGATTTTTAATACCCATTATTATTATTATTATTGGTCAATTCACAATTCTAGTGAAAATATAAAATTTTCTCGCTACTAGGCCTACTACTACTACTACTACTACTGGTAGTAGTAGTAGTAATAGTAGTAATAATAATGATCATGATAATGATAATTATAATATATATTCTTGCTCTATGAAAAACAAATAGCACTTTCTGGCATTTCCACCAATTATCTGATGAATTACTATATAGTTGTTATATCATAAAATAAAGTCAAACGACTCATGTATATTAACCTTTCTGTTCATACTTAAATGGAAAAATCTTGTTTTTGATAATATTTGGATTTTGGTGTGCTTGTAAGATTCATAATTATCCTTCAGTTGCGCTATATAATACTTCAAAAGTTCAAACTTGCGGGAAATGTTTTTTAAGTTGACCATACTGCCATAAGTCTTTTTATTGTTTATTTATTAAATACCTGCTTTGGCGTTGTTACTGTTTTTTAAAATATTTTATTCTAATTGTTCATTATTCCTCAGATCGTTTATTTATTTCCTTATTTCCTTTCCTCACTGGGCTATTTCTCCCCGTTTGAGCCCTACGGCTTTAGCATCTTGCCTTTTCAACTAGGGTTGTAGCTTATTTGATAATAATAATAATAATAATAATAATAATAATAATAAATGAATGACAACCCTTATAGGAGGGGATGATGAAGTGTTATCCAATCATCTGTGGTAATTTTTACACCTTATAAAATTATCATCACGATGTAACTACTGAAACCCTTTCATAATCCCCTCTGCACCACCTCATTGTCTAAGTTTACTGTCCCCTAAATACTCTTCCATGTCTACTTTCAACTAACTACCTCTATAAGTTAATATCATCTAGCTTGTAGACATAATGTACTGATAAGGAACCGTTTCCATCATCAACATACCTGAAGAGCAAATGTAACAATGTTTTAATGAGCTATTTACACAATTGGCCTACCTGTGGGAAAAAAAGATAGCATTGGTGATTAATCGTCCACTATCACTTTGAAACACCTGGAGAGAAGTTTTCATGAGATGGGAGTAGGATAGATGTATAGTAGCACAGATATGCAGTAGGACACATGTGCAGAAGGACATGCGTGTAGTAAGACAGAGATTAAAATAGGACAGAAGTTCAGGAGAACAAGTGTGTACACTAATACAACCATGTAGTAAGACAGACATGTAGTAAGACATATGTGCAGAAGGACAAGTGTAAAGTAGAACAGGTGTGTAGGAAGACAGACATGTAGTAAGACAGGAATATAATAGGACAAAATTTTAGTAGGACAGGTGTGTAGTAGGAAATGTGTACAGTGTACAGTACGCCAGACATGTAGTAAGACAGTTGTGTGGTAAGACAGGAAATGAATAAACTACAAAAATAGTTATGAACATTCAAAATATAATATTTTAAGAACAGTAACAATATTGAAATAGATCTTTCATATAAAAACTATAAAAAGACACTTATGTCATACTATTCAACAGAAAAACATTCGCTGCAAGTTTGAGTTTTGAAGTTCCATCAATTCAATACACGATTAGGAAGATCATTCCAAAACTTGGTCACAGTTGGTGATAATTTGAATGGGGTATTATAATTGTAGATGACTGATTACCCCTTCACTATCCATCCATTCAAGGTGTAAAAGTATAAGTATAAGTAACCAAATATTACTTACTAACTCTTCACTAACTTAATTCGAAGTGTGCAAATAATGCAACTAAAAGTAAAAGTGACCTCACATGTTCATAACTTCTCAACCTAACCATTCCAGGCGTGCTGATAATGGAAGTGGGCGTGGAAGTGGCCTTAGAAGACGGCCTTTACTTGATCTCCAGAAGGAAGATGGAAATCTCTGAGGCTTGGAAGCTCTGCACCACCTACAGACCAATCACCCCCGTGGGACAGATACAGCCTCTGTTCGTTCCCATAAGGTGAGAAGATTAACACATTTAAGATTTTTTAAATTGTTTTGTTTAGGAATTGGTTATTATTATTATTATTATTATTATTATTATTATTATTATTATTATTATTATTATTATTATTAATAATAGCATACAAACGATATGCATACGGACATATAAATGAATGCATATAAACAGCATATTCATGTAGCCAACATCTATTGTATATACCAAATGCACACACATACATACATACATATATATATATATGTATGTATGTATGTAAGTATATATGTATTCAATAAGATAAATTGTCTTTATAAATTCATACGATTCTTTGAAAATCATTAAAGACTTCTTTCTCATACTCAGTCAATCGAGCCTACTCTAGCCCATGATGATTCAACCCTCCTTAATCCAAGGCTGACCCCCTCCCTCACCCCTTCTCTGACACTTATACGACTTCTCTCACTCCATTACAATCCGTTTCTCCAACACACCTACATCATCTCTCTCCGTTCTCCTCTCCAAAATCTCCACAATTCTCTCCACCACTAACAGTCTTCTAATGTCCTTCCTCCAACAATTTTATCCCCAAAACGTCCTCATAATTTTCCTAATAACTTATCTCCAACACACTCCTTTATTTTTTCCCCTACAACTAACAACTCCTCCAACAGTAACCTTCTCCCTCATTCCTCCTCCAACAGTTCACCGACCTCCCTCTTGATGGACGCCCTCAATGCCAAGATTAGCAACTCCCTCCCTGAGTATGACCCTCGCCAAGTATGGGATTCCAAGCACGACCTCGAGATCAAATCCGGAGACATTGAGATCCTGTATCAAGTGGAGTCATCTGGTGGTAAGTTTCTAAACTAAATGTTACGTAAGTTTCATGGTATTTTACGCATGCGCGGGCTCGCACGAAGTAGCATACGCATAATATGAACTTATTTTTATTTATGAAATTTATCAAGTCTATATTAATATAATACGTGTAGTTATTTTAAAATGATTTAAATTAGCTATACGCGATTAGTCGCCCAATTTAACTGGAGTTATAAGCATGCTTTGATATATAATTGCGTATATAGAAGCGTACATACAGCAGTATAGATACATAAAGTAACCTATGAATACATACATTTGTACACACTATTACTTAATACAGGACTAATACTTGTTCTTTTTTCCATTTTACTGGGATTTTTATTCAAGAGTTGGTAAATTGGTATGCATAATTCATATATGTACATGCACACACGCACACACACACACGCACAAACACACACACACACACATATATATATATATATATATATACACGTATATATATTTATATAATATATGTATATATATATATATATATATAAATGTGTGTATACGATAGATACAAGTACTTGTGAGAGAGAGAGAGAGAGAGAGAGAGAGAGAGAGATGAAAGCATACTTTCACTCACTGAGTCAACAAATTAACTGAGAAGCCAAATGGCGTAACAAATTCGAAGGTAATTTACAGAACGAAGAACAATTTCAAGTCTAATAAGTACATCTTTAAGTAATTGCTTTTTCCAGGAGTTAGGCCTTGCTTACTTAACAAATTTCTAATACTTTTTTCAATTTAACATTTATATATACTTTTTGTACTTTTTCTTTACTTGAGACAATATTCTGTATATAGTTCGAAGTATGAAAGTATCATATATGATGTGATCAATTTTATAAAATTATCAAACATGAAACTTTTTTCAATTTCAAATACTAATAACTTGAATCTATAGGAATTAAGTGAAATTCATATTAACATAACTTATTTTTTGGTAATTAATAACATAAAGAGATTTTACATGCAGTAATATGTACATATATGATGATACCACGTAATCTAATAAAGGTTTTCTAAATTCAGAAAGTGAAACTTTTTTCAAAATAATTTTCTTTGACCTGATTGATGTAAGTTTGAATCCAGGATCTAGAGATCCAGCCTTTATCATGACTTATCTGTTAATCATCTATTTAACATTGTTACATATATCTATATATTCTATTTGTTATATCTCTCTTTTATAATTTATGATTTACTTCTCCCTTTACCTTTTATTCTCTGTTATTCAATTGTCTTTCTTGGGGGTACACTCGGACATGCTGTTCTATCTTATTTCTCTTCCTCTTGTTTTCTTTTATAGTTTACATGTGAATGATCTAATTTAATGTTGTTACTGTTCTTGAAATATTTATTTTTATTGTTTATTCTTTTCTTGTAGTTTATTTATTCCATATTTCCTTTCCTCACTGGGGTATTTTTCATTGTTGGAGCCCTTGGCTTATAGAATCTAGCTTTTCCAACTAGGGTTGTAGCCTTACAGGGGGCCATTACTTTTATAGCGTTTTATCTATCCAACTAGGGTTATAACTCCAATATCCATAATAATAATAATAATAATAATAACAATAATAATAATAATAATAATAATAATAATAATAATAATAATAATAATAATAATAATAATGATTATGTTATCAACCATCATGTGAGAACATTGAGACCTCTTACAATTAAAGAATTACACATAGAATCAAATACATATCTACACAGATATACATAGCTAAAACAAGGCAAGAAAAAAAATGACGAAACAAAGGACTCAGTTTTCGCAACAAAAGACTACGATTAACACAGCAGGTGTTTAGAAACAGCTCATAATTGGCACGAATCACAAGGGTAAATGATTCTTTAACACGAGTTTCATGTTTTTAATTGGTTCGTCTTTGACTGGGCCATGCAGGGCTACCTGTAATTTCACGATCGTAATAAAGGCTAAAGCCAGGTGGATGTCACAGGTGTGTTTGGAGGTCGGTGTACCCGTGATTTAAATATTTCCGGACGAACATTAGGTATTTGGATATCTTGTTGTGAAATTATATTTCTAGTTATTTTACGTATTTTTAGTTAAAACATCGTATTTATATGAATAGTATGAGTCTATAACGTGATTTGATATGAATTTTATTTTGAAAGCGTTGGGAAATGTGTTTAATTATTGACTGTTGCTTTAAAACGACTTGGCACCTATGTTAAGAGGTTAACGGGTCAGACAGTAGGTCATGTGTTCTCTCTCTCTCTC
>NC_090758.1:47886829-47892681 GCF_036898095.1 Palaemon carinicauda
AGAGCGTTTAAAAGAGATTTTAAGGAAAATCGGGCAGGTTTCTCAGACAAAAACTCATTAGACGAGGGAACTCTCGCTACGTAGTAAATTCCTGTCCTCTGATTGGCTGTATCTGCTTAGCTGTGATTGGCGGTTCGCTTTCAGTTACTACATCTTCACACACATACGCACACACACAACTAACATCGTAGCCATAAGCTCAGGCAAAAACTCCTTCGAGTATTTATTAAATTTATCCCCTTTAACAAGAATCGTTATTTATTTTATTATCATATTCATAACCTTTTTAAGTTTAGTCGCAGGCAAATGATATTTTTAAGTCGTAAATTTATCTGAAATATGCATAAGTATTTCACCCCTACACAGTTAAATTAACTCTTACGAGATTTCATGACGTCACATACAACCACCAATCACAGCAGAGGACGAATCAGCCAATGAGACGACAGAAATTTCCCGCTAAAACACACACGATGAGAAGGTTCCTCATTATGGGGTGTTTCTATTTCATACATACAACAATGATATCTAAGATCCATTTCATTATCAAATTATTGTTTTTATCTTTTTTTCCATAAAATTGGCCGCTTTTGAGTCACCATTTATCTACGAACAGCAACCCGTAAGTCTTGGCGAGATATTCCAATCCTCTGATTGGCTGTAAATTCTCCGCTATGATTGGTTGTTGTCTTTGTATACAAATTCACACTTAAACATCGTAGCCATAACCCAGTTAATTATTCCTTCAAAAATGACGTGTTTATTTAGCCTACACATTTGAGCAAGATCAGTTATCTATTTTACTATGTATTTTAATAATGTTTTGAGCTTGTTTTCATGAAAAATGTAATTTCTAAGACTTAATTTATCTATAATAAGTATAGGTATTTCATCCATACCCAGTTGAACTCATTGATAAAATTGGATTTTATGACGTCATATACAGCCACCAATCAGAGCAGAGAAAAAAAACAACCAATGAGACGTCAGATATTTCCCGCTAAGGAAATGCATAAAGGGTTCCTCTGCCTAATGGGCTGCTGTTGGCGAAAGAGTTAAGCCTGCCTGACACTTGCGCGCATTTTTGCCACGCACTGGCCCGCATTGATGCGCGCCAGTGCGTGCCACTTTGTGGCACGCACTGGTGTTTTTCCCGCACTGTTCACGACCAGTTCACTCCAGTTCGCGCATCGTTCACGCGACGTTCACCTCGATGGCCCGAATTGGCACGCGTAGTTCACGAGAAGTTCACGACACGTTCACGCGAGTTCACTCATCATTCCGCATCGTTTCCGCATCGTTCACGCCAGTTCACGCCAGTTCACGAATTGGCCACTCCATATAAAAACGGGCTTCTCCAACCCGAGGACATTCTTGGATTGGCTTCGGAAGAGACAACAATGCTTTCTGTCAGAGACACCATTGCATTGAGGAGAAGAAACGTATCTTTTTCGTTTGTATTTTTTGTTGCCCTTTATTTTTGGTTCAATAAGAAAGCATTTGATTTAAATATAAATAGCAGACATAAAATATGTACAAGTATTAAGAAAGCATTTTATTTTAACATTAAAAGCAGCAAACATGAAAAGTTTTTAGGCTGTTGATTTTAAGGTAATAGAGAAGAAAGTGTGTTGAAATAAGAAATCATTTTATTTTTACATTAAAACAGCAAACAGTTTAAATTTGTTTTGCTCTTCATTTTAAGGTAATAAAGAAGAATAAGTATGATGATGAAATAAAACATCATTTTATTTTTACATTCAAACAGCAAACTTAAAAATTTCTTTGGTTTATTTTTCAGTTCATTTTTATTTAAAACAAAAGTTTTGGGTCTTGATTGGTAATAGAGGAAAATAAGTGTGTGCATGAAATAAGACATCATTTTATTTTCACATTCACACAGCAAATATAAACAATTATTAGGTTTATATTTTTCTTTCCTTTTCATTAATTTTTTTCGTTTCCTTTTTGTTTCTCTTCATTATAAAGTTATAGAAATAGTTTGAAATAAGACATCATTTTATTTTTACATTCAAACAGCAAATATAAAAATTTATTAGGTTTATTTTTCTTTCCTTTTCATTAATTTTTTCGTTTCCTTTTTGTTTCTCTTCATTATAGAGTTATAAAAATAGTTTGAAATAAGATATAATTTTTTTTTTCACATTAAAACAGCAAATATAAAAATCTATTAGGTTTATTTTTCTTTCCTTTTCATTAATTTTTTCGTTTCTTTTTTGTTTCTCTTCATTATAAAGTTATAGAAATAGTTTGAAATAAGATATAATTTTTTTTTTCACATTAAAACAGCAAATATAAAAATTTATTAGGTTTATTTTTCTTTCCTTTTCATCAATTTTTTCGTTTCCTTTTTGTTTCTCTTCATTATAAAGTTATAGAAATAGTTTGAAATAAGATATCATTTTTTTTCCACATTAAAACAGCAAATATGAAAGTTTATTAGGTTTATTTTTCTTTCCTTTTCATTAATTTTTTCGTTTCCTTTTTGTTTCTCTTCATTATAAAGTTCAGGCCACTTCCCGCATCGTTCACTCCAGTTCACGCCAGTTCCCGCACTGTTCACACCAGTTCACTCCAGTTGGCGCATCGTTCACGGCTATTTCACGGCCATTTAGTGCGTGCCAATGCGTGCCACAAACTTTAAACATTTCAAAGTTCTGGGTGCGCATGGCATGCATTGGTACGCTCTGGCACGCGAGTTCCCGTACTGTTCACGACATTTTCACGGCTCGTTCACGCGAGTTCGCGCATCAATGCGTGCCAGTGCGTGCCACGAATGTGTGCAAGTGTCAGGCAGGCTTTAGATTCACCCATGGCATTTTGTTCAAACACTCTTTCTAGTTAAGTTTTTCATCCTATTTTATTTTCATTTCATTCGTATAACGATGATATTTAAGTAACATGAGAAGAATATTTTCTTATATCTTTTAGTTATTCAAATGTTTTTTGATTACAGGATTTCCTTTTAGCAATAATTTTTTTAAGTGAGAAACGCATATAAACATTATTTTCATGTGTTTTTTTTATTTATTATCATCATTATTCTATCATAGACATTATCAATATCATTTTGAATGTTTGGTGAGAAAAGGAAGATAATTTTGAGATCATATTTATCAATTATATAACAAAAACTACCCTAAATCAGAAGTCCAAAAAGAATGCATAGTAAGTAGCAATGTATACTATGTATACACCTGAATTTCCTTTTTTTACGTTTGTTTCGTCATAAACATGATTGAAACAATGACTTAGACAAAATGCAAATTATGATAGGCTTACTGTTTTCTTCTAAGTTTTCTTTAAAAACATAAACAATTAAACTGTTGTGAAACAACATCAGCACAACTGATTGTTGAATAGGCCTAGGCCTATTTGTAAAATGTTCAGGTTTTCAACACTCAATTTCTTAACCTAACCAAATAAAGTGCTTGTCTTCAATTGACATATAAGTTGTACATTAAATTTCCTGATGTCAAGATAAAGTTACAGGAATAGGCCTATTGTAGGCCTACTTGGTGATCAAAGTTGATTATATTTTCTCTGGAACGTCTAATCAGAATCTATGGTATTGTCATGACAGGCTCATTCTCACGACATTCTCAAAAAGTTTGATTTTCACAAAATTGATATATTTGAGGTTTATAGCCTAGCGTTGGGGTATGACTGAGGCTGTTCACAGCTATAAGACAGAAGGAAAATAAAATTATTTGATGAATGCTTGTTATTAAGAAGAGAGAGAGAGAGAGAGAGAGAGAGAGAGAGAGAGAGAGAGAGATTTGATGATTTTTACATAACGAAACTGATATGAAATGAACTTAAGCAGTTTTCAAACACCTACACACACATTCACACAGAGAGAGAGAGAGAGAGAGAGAGAGAGAGAAGTTCATGTTTTATGCACAGAAACTAGTGTGAACTCATGTTGCTTTCAAACACTCAGAGAGAGAGAGAGAGAGAGAGAGAGAGAGAGAGAGAGAGAAATTGTTGTTTTATGGACGGAACTAGTGTGAACTTATGTTGCTTTCAAACACTCAGAGAGAGAGAGAGAGAGAGAGAGAGAGAGAGAGAGAAGTTCATGTTTTATGGACGGAAACTAGTGTGAACTTATGTCGCTTTCAAACACTCAGCGAGAGAGAGAGAGAGAGAGAGGAGAGAGAGAGAGAGAGAGGTCATTCACCTAGAAATACAACCCAGTGCTATAATTAGACCAACGCTAATTGCAAATCCTTCCAGTGGTAAGTAGCTCAAGAGATCTTTTACGCTCTGCACATAATCACATAACATGATTTGGGGAGTATTATAGGCCACTGTGTAATTGGGACGTGGCTCGTAATGTGATATGATTTGCATAATGTATTTTTTGAGAATTTTGTTGTAAGACATAACAACAACAACAATAACAACAACAATAGCAATGATACTAGCATTAACACTAACAGTACTAATAATAGTAATAGTAATAATAATAATAATAATAATAATAATAATAATAATAATAATAATAATAATAATAATAATAATAATAATATCTTTTTGCAGCCTTTTTGGGATGTTATTCATCTCCGAAAGACGTAACAAACAAAGGATTCGGAGGAGAGACGGACCTAAAGACTATATCCGGGTGTATATATCACTGCCGACTGCAGGAGACACCACTGGCAGGTCAGAGAGAGAGAGAGAGAGAGAGAGAGAGAGAGAGAGAGAGAGAGAGAATCTTCGTTGTCATAGTATCACGTAGCTGATAATTATTTTCTCATATATATATATATATATATATATATATATAAATTTAAGTAATTTGTACTTGTTATGGCTACTTAAATCAAAAGTTTGTTTAAAAGAGTTTTATTTAATCGAGAATATTAGTTATTTTTTCTTAGTTTAATGTCAGAATGCGATAAGATATTAGATAATATAATTGTCAAAGTGATCAGGTCCAATATAATTTAGTTATCCATAAAAAATGCAGTATTTCTCATTTTCTATCCCACAAAATATTAAAAGAAAACGAATATTTGGGTAACTCAAGTAAGACTTTGATAAGGCACTTTTCGATAATCGTATCCATCAAAATATGAAAATATAATGTATAAAGTAACATAAACTCTATCCCTTATTCAATCTGGTGAAAAGAGCTTTTACTGAGTGTATAATTCCAATTATAGACTTTCAACGTGGATGCTTTAAAAGAAAATCCGAGCTAAACTAAAAATTATTTGAGAAACCACTTCTTTAATTACATCCACAAAGCAACCAGAATATAAATAGATTACCCCATACGATAAAGATATACTAAAAGAAAATCTATCTGGACAGGTATATTCAATGGAAGCTGCATCTGCCCTACAACTGAGATGGCAGACTCTTGGGACTTAACAGATATGAGTGATTGCCTGGAGAAATGTAAGGACGAACTCATGCCTTGTGGGACGGAAGGGGACACACAAAATTCAGTGGCCCTGTACAACTTATCTTCCTTCCAGTGTAAGTTTAGATATAGTATTAGTAAGACATAAAATTTAAGGACCAGAAGATATACATCAATGATTAAATGTATGAATTAATACATGCACAGATATACATGCAATTATTTGGGCAGATATTATTCATAATTTTATCTTTATGGAAAGGCCAAGAACAAATACATATTCATTCAAACGGTTAATCAAACATATGCTCATAAATATAGACGCATACACATACATGCATGTATACTCGAGACCTATATGCACACAGGTAGTAAATATATGAAATTGTTCATATTTAGCTTAGCATGCGTTGGGAATCAGATAGCCTACACACATTATGCAATTATACATACATTTAAC
>NC_090758.1:47903181-47908181 GCF_036898095.1 Palaemon carinicauda
TTGCTATATATGGGTCATCTAGTTAGCTAGAGCGACGTTCCCGGTTTATTATGCTTTAATAATTTAGCTATTTAGCTCCTCTAGGAATGCTTATATTATGCCGTTAGTTTTTAGTTTGGCGATTTAGGTAACCGATCTCGCCCTTCTCGAGGCTTAGTAGCCTATGCGTTTGGCCTTAGTACTTTCATTCATGATAAAAGTTTTTCCGAGTGTTATATATTATTGAAGCTATAGGCAAATATTTTATACATGTAAGATATTGTTGAATTTTCTTTCCAAGATTGTATACGAGAAAGTTTCGGTGATTTATGTAATCGATTCTCACCACACCTAGGCTAGTAGCCTATGGTACTGTAGTATACTTTCGCACATCCCCGATTGTTCTTTTCTCCTTCGGAGACCAAGTTCAATACCTCTCTCCCTCTGAGTAAGCCTTAGGCTTAATCCTAGCGGTTCTATCTGAATAATATTCAGGTATAACTATACTAGGATATGTCTGTCCTGACCTGATAACCAGAGTGACTGGTTTTTTGGGTTGGAACAGAACATCAGAGTTTCTAGTCTGTGGTCTGCTTCTTCCTAGCATAGAGAATGAGTTTCCTTTGCTAGGTTAGGTGCGGACACAGGAAGCTTTGCTTCCATAGTCCACATCTGAAGGATTCTGTACGATGATTCCTTCCTCTAGTGGTCTAGCAGACTGTCCTGTGTTGTTTTTCTCGGGCTGGAGAATGAGTTTTCTCCGTTGCCTGATGAAATAACTTCACCTAACTTTGTTCTGGTTGGGAGGAGGATAGCAAGTATTGCCCGTCTTCCTCCCTAATAGACAACTCTAGGTTAGGATGAGCTTCCCTAACTGCTGAGTGTGTCTCTTGCTAGAACGAAGTTTGTAGGACCCTTATCCCTTCTCCCCCCTTTTCTCTTTCTCGTGATGGCCTAGCCATTGCATCTTTGGCCGCAGTTGTACTTCCGTTCCTAGCTAATGTTGGGATGGAGGACCGGCTCAGCTCTCTGCCGGCCGGCAATTACGTGTCGGCCAGCAGAGACCCTTTCTTTTGCAGAGTGAACCCCAGACCTCCCTTGGTCTCCCTTCCATGTTCGCCGGTAGAGTCCGGCAGGCTATGGATTCCCTGGAAGCCTGAATACTACATTCTCCCCTTCCATATGTTCACTCTTTCTGGATGGAAGTTCGTATGGCAATGCCGCCTTATAACCTTACATCCATACTGTTTCTCTGACTAGTGTGTTGTACCCATAGCCTGGCTGCCGGCTGGCAGGTGGAGGTTCTCTGGTTCTTAGCCACTGCCGGCAGGCATGGGTACTGCTACCTTTGCCTGCCGGCAGTGGGAACACATCCTGAAATCTGCTGGCCACTACGATTAGCGGCCGGCAGCCGGGTGTTAGTGTTTTCAGCTGCCGGCCAGCACACATTTGCGAACCAGTGACCTGCCGCCTATTAGTTTAAAGGTAGCATAACTTTTAACTATACAGGGGTAATTGCCGGCCGGCACGTGCCGGCGTGCGTACCAGCGCGTGCTGGCCGGCACAACAGCATGCGATGTACAGTAGTTACTATTTTTGTAGTGTAGTACACACTGCATTAATAAAACTACAGTGCAGAGGTTGTGGTAACACTAAAGTTATTTCTTCATACTTAATGTTATCTTGTACAGCCTTTTGCTGAGACCGTACAATATATAAAAAGTGAGTTCTTTCTGTATTCATTCTATCCCGTATATTAAAACTTTATTTCAAGGTGTGAACTACACCTTAAATTTCCGTTTAGGAAATTACATAAGGTATTCTAGTATAGAATTAACCTTAGTTTTAATATCTTGGGAGGTTACAGCAATTGGCTGGACAGGAAATACAAGTATGTGTCTTTCCTTCTTTCTTTTAGCTTTACTGTGTAAGCTACATGTTCTAATATAAGTGAAAAGCCTTCACTTGATACTCATGGATTTTTCTTCTCTTTGCAGGAGGACCATCCTAAGTTCGGGAGTGTGTTTTTTAATGTCCGCAGTAAGAACTTCTGTGGACATCAGTTTTGCAGGAGGCACACAGCATGCACAGCCTTCAGAGGTGATATCCGGTACTGGGACCCTCAGGTTTGTACAGTATGTTCTAACCTGATTACCGAGGCTTTTGACAACCCCAAGTCGACGGAGTCAAGGGATGCTGCCAGGGAAAAGTTAAGAACCTGGGTGAGGGGTTTTCAGAAAAACACCTCAGGCCCCTACCTTCCAAATGAGAAGATGAGGGCCTACCTTTTCCCTAAAGCATCGGCTGATGCAGTTATTCCTCAGCCTCGGGTGGAGATACCAACTTCCCAGAATCCGATAGATTCTGAAGTCTCGGCCGCCCTTCAAGACATCCAATTGGACGATAAGATGTCGGAGGTGTCGGATTCTACAGAGAACGACCTTCTAGGAGAAGGTCAGGAGGAGGAGCTGTCCCAGGCTCCTCAAGTAGAAGAGGAAGAAATCGATGAGGTGTCAGTTACATCGGTTCCGGACCCAGAATCTGTTCCCTCTACATCGTCTGCTATCCCAGATGAACTGCGAAGGACTCTTTCTTCTATTGTTGAGATGATCCAACAAATTCAAAAGAAGAATGATGAGAAGGAAGCTGCAATGAAACTGGAGATACGTAGACTTGCAGCATCACGTGGGCCCCAGAAGCGACTCAACGTGAAGGATCTTCCTTTGTGTTCGGATACCAATCCTTGGAGGTATGCCGAACACATGCCAATGACAATCGGGAAGATCCTGATATCAGAAAAGTTGGGAGCAATTCCCCTGGAAGAGGTGGAATTTTGGCCCAACAAAGATTCGTACCCGGACTGCTATGTCCGCCTTAGGAAGGAGCCAGCCTCAAAGGAGGAGACGGAGCCGAAGGAGGTCATAGTTTTTGACCATAGTAAAGCTCAGGCGTTACTAGCGAGCTCGATGAAAGAGAGGGGCTTCACGAACTCAAAGGTGCCAGCCTTGAATAAGAAGCTTCCCTCCTTTGTGGGCTCTCCTACCAAAGCCTTTCCCTTCATGGAAAAGGGATATAAGGCAGCCTTAAAGGCGGTGGAGGCAGGGAAACCATGCCCCTCCTTGGAGGAGTGCAAGCCGTTATCTCTGACCTTGCCCTTGGACCAAGAAGACTGGAAGGACGTACACCTTACCTTCTCAGTCAGGAAGCTGGAAGCTGATATTGCTGAACGTCAGTTTGGTGAGGAACTTCCAAAACTGTCGGAGGTTCTCTTGCGCAGAGAGCAAGAGACGAAGGAAAGACTTGCGGCATCGATGTCGTTGGAAACGACATTAAAAACGATGGCAAGTGACCCCAAGATCCAGGACATGTCCATGGTAGTGGGCAAAACCCATCTGGCTACAGTTACGAAGGATCTCTATAGCTTTATTAAAGCTAGGAGAGCCTGTAGAGAGTTCGTGTTCACCTCGGCTGCGGTGAGGCACGAACCGAGGAAACTGATCTCCTCTCGTATCTGGTGTAAAGACCTCTTTCCCAACGAAGTGGTTAAAGAGGTAGTAGACAAGGCCGCCACAGAGAATGGGAACCTTCTCAGAAAGTGGGGCTTAGATCTTAAGAGAAAGTCTTCTCCGGATGAGGGTCCCCAACCCAAGAGGAAGACAAAAAGGCCTAGGCCATCCTCTCGGCCGGCTATACCCTACCGACAGCAACAACAACAGCAACTCCCTGTGACCGCGGTGCCTCAGATAATGGCACAACCTCCAACCACGTACCAACTAGTACCTCAACAAGTGGCGACTTAGTCCCCAGTTTTTAACCCAGCCTTCGAAAGGCAGACTTCTTCCTTGCGTTCGAAGGCTAGAGGAACAGCCAGAGGTTCTTCTAGACGCCCTTCAAGGGGAAGGGGATCCAGGGGAGGATGCGGTCAAGGAGGCAAGGCCTCAGGTCCACAACAGCAGAAGTGAGATGCTTCCAGTAGGAGGGAGACTACAGCTATTTAGGGATTGCTGGACCTTCGATCCCTGGGCCCACAGCCTAACTAAGAATGGACTAGGTTGGAGCTGAAGCAGTCCTCCACCTCAATTTCCTCTATTCTCCCAACACTCAACCCCCGTTCTGGAAGAATATGTCTTGAGAGCTCTTAGACAAAAGAATGATCTGGAAAGTTAAGTCCATCAAATTCCAAGGAAGGCTGTTTTGTGTTCCAAAGAAGGACTCAGAAAAACTCAGAGTCATTCTAGACTTGTCGCCACTCAACAAGTTCATAGTGAACTACAAGTTCAGAATGCTCACACTTCAACACATATGGATCCTACTGCCCAAAAGGGCATATACTGTCTCTATAGACTTGTCTGACGCTTATTGGCACATTCCAATTAATCGTCATCTCTCCTCCTACCTAGGCTTCAAGTTACATAGAAAACTTTACGCCTTCAGAGCCATGCCTTTCGGGCTAAACATAGCCCCAAGGATTTTCACGAAGCTCGCGAACGCAGCCGTCCATCAATTACACCTAAAGGGGGTCCAAGAAGTGGCCTACTTGGACGACTGGCTGGTGTGGGCAGCATCCAGGAAAGAATGCATGCAAGCTTTTAAGATAGTGATCCAGTTCCTGGAACATCTGGGATTCAAGATCAACATAAAAAAGTCTCGACTTTCTCCAGCTCAAAAATTTCAGTGGTTGGGAATCCACTGGAATTTGGAGTCACATTGGCTTTCCATTCCTGGGAAGAAGAGGAAAGAGATAGCAGGATCTGTCAAGAGACTGTTGAAATCCAAACGGATATCAAGACGCAAACAGGAGTGAGTGCTGGGCTCTCTACAGTTTGCTTCGATAACAGATCCAGTACTAAGAGCACAGCTAAAAGATGCAACAGGAGTCTGGAGAAAATACGCATCAAACGCGCGAAGAGATCTAATAAGACCACTACCGACTTGAATGCGAACGCTTCTCAAGCCGTGGTCCAATGCCAAGCAATTGAAGAAATCAATACTTCTTTAACCTCCTCCCCCGTTAGTAACTA
>NC_090758.1:47923181-47928181 GCF_036898095.1 Palaemon carinicauda
ATACTTTGAGTTTGGTTAGGATTCACCTTAATGCCCAATGATTTGCACCACCCACTAATTTTAGCTACATCTCTATCAAGAGATTCAGCAGCCCCAGATCTACATTCAGGAGATGGAATTGAGGCAAAGAGAGTAGCATCATCTGCATATGCAACAAGATTGTTTTCTAGGCTAAACTACATTTCATGTTCATATAGTATGAAAATTAATGGCCCAAGAATACTAACCTGAGGAACACCATATACCACAATCCTATCCTCACTATGGTGCCCATCAACACAACTCTATGCGGTCTATTACTTAATAATTCAATACTGATGCTAAGAAACGACCCACCTACTCCCAACTGTTTGAGTTTGAAAACAAGGACCTCATGATTAACACAGCCAAAGACAATACTAAGATATAAGCTAATCAAACGAACTTCCTAACCCTAATCAAGGGTATTTCTGTACAGTCTTGAAGATTGCAAGATAAGCATAATATGTTCCAAGGCCTCTACGAAAGCCAAATTGTGAAATATGGAGCAGATGATTACCTCCAGCATACCTAATTAGAATTTTGGAGGAAAGATATTAAAAAACTTTAGAAAATCTGTGAGTTATGGAAATTGGGCAATAATCGGCAGGGCTAGAACTACCACAAACACATTTACCTAATGGAGTAACATTACCAGTTCTCTAACAGATACAAAAATAATCTCTTCTTACGTACTTGTGGAAAATAAGACAACTTAGGGTGTACGAAATCTGCTTTCTTTATAAAAAAACAAAGGAAAAATACCATTTGGGTCTACACCTCCATAAGCATCAAGGTCTATCAAGAGTGTTTTAATTTCACGAGACCGAAAAGCTAAACTAGTTAATTTAGCCTCAGAAAAACAGGAATGAGGAAGATCATGTTTCTCATTGTTCTGCTTACTGTCAAACACAACACCTATTGCCTTTTCCTTTGGACAGTGAGTGGCTGAGCCATATGGTTTAAGTAAAGGAGGAACTGTTGCATCTATACCAAAGAGTGCGGATTCAAGGGGAGCCCACCACTGATGTTCCTGGGTTGTACCAGAAAGGGTTTCTTTTATGGTTCAATTGTACTCCTTTTCATTTGAAGCATAAACTCTGAGCAAAGTCAAATCTGATCTGTTATCCTTCCAAATAGGCCTCCTGCTTCTTCAAATAAGCACATCAGCAATCCTCACTGAACCAGGGTTTGTCCTTCATTCGTTATCTGTGCACACGAGAAGGGATATGCCTATCAATTATGTTGACTAGATTCTCATTCAAAGGACCAACCGGCTCAACACTATTATACAATTGAGACTAATTCAAGGCCCAAAGGTAACTCAAAATGCTATTCCAGTCTGCTTGAGATTTTATATAAATCTTACACGAGTATGATACATCAGGGACAGGGTGTTCAGTCTTCACTACTAATGAAATCAAGGCATGATCAGATGTCGCAACTGGAAAACCAACCTTACTAGTTATAACGCCAGGAGAGTCAGTATAGATTTGGTCTAAACAGTTACCAGACTTGTGAGTAGCTTCAATTATGATCTGCTCACAGTCTGATTTAGTGGCAAAATCCAAAGCTCTTGAGCCAAGGTGATCAGTGGAAGAAACATAATTTAACCACTCCTTATAGTGAGTATTGGAGTCAGTAACAAGGAAAAAAAGGGATTTCTCAGTAACCAGATAAGTTTAGTGAATTATTTGAATATTTCTTTAGTTATGTCTTTTATTAATTTCATCCTCATATCAAACGTAAGAAATTATATTTAATTTTATAAAAGCATGAAAGAGACCATTGGAGTTAGCCTTAGAAAACTCATTCACATATATCTATTTTAGAATAATAGTTATGGTTATAGTAATAGTCAGTGTAATAGTAATAACGATGGTGACATTAATAATCTTATTATGATAATAATAATACTAAACATGATGATAATAATGACTATGCAAGATTTCTATTTTACCAGCAAGTGGTATCTGGCATCACACCAGCGCTCGAGATGCTAAGCCTTGCTTCCTGGAAATGGGGTCCTTGGGAGACACGCCTGAAGATGGCGGAGATGAAGATACGGCCTATAGCCTACGATGAAAGTAAGAACCCGTCTAAAATAGCATTAGAAATGGTACATTTCATAACTTCCTAAGATTTATTGCAGTATGTGGATAGGATTGTACAAAAAAAACCCTAACAAAGCACTTACACATATACGTGTAAGGTACGGAATATGTATATAACAAATATGTCGCAAAATGAGATTATTTTGAGGTTCTTTGGTTAGGTAGAAAGATGAAGAAAGTGTTAGAAAGAAAGGGTCTCCATTTTCAGGAGGATATATATGTGCGAGATGGAGGTGAATGGCGCCGTATGTGTTAGGCTGGTTCGATGTGCTGTTGTTTAGCCTAGCTTGTGGATGCGTTAAATGGCGTAGTTGTCGTAAATGAGTGAATTAGAGAAAAGAATGCTTGCAGTTTCTATAGACACAAGTATCTATCTATCTACTATATATATATATATATATATATATATATATATATATATATATATATATATATATATATATATATATATATATGTGTGTGTGTGTGTGTGTGTGTATATATATTTAAACAACAAATACGGCTGTTCCTAGTCCACTGCAGGATAAAGGCCTCAGACATATCCATATTCATGTCAGGGGTTTGACCTGTTTTCATCATCATGTTGTCCAGTACGGATTGGTGATACCAGGAGACATTTGTCAGATCGGTCACAGCAAACTAACCATGCATAGTTAGCCCTGACTAGTACAGCTTTACTGATCACTGAGATAAGGTATCTCCACTCAGAAAGGGAATATATATATATATATATATATATATATATATATATATATATATATTTATATATATATATATATATAAATATATATATATATATATATATTATATATATATATATATATATATATATATATATATATATATATATGTATATACATACATATACATATATGTATATATATACATATATGTATATATATATATATATATATATATATATATATATATATGTATATATGTATATATATATATATATATATATATATATATATATATATTTATACATTATATATATAAATATATATATATATATATATATAAATATATATATATATATATATATATATATATATATATATACATATATACATATATATACATATATATACATATATGTATATATATACATATATATATGTATTTATATATATTTATACATACTATATATATATATATATATATATATATACTTTATATATATATATATATATATATATATATATATATATATATATATATATATATATATATATATATATACATATATATACTTATAGATAGATGGATATATAGATATATACAAACATATAGGACCCTATAAGAAATTTCGGATATGTGATAACAAGAGTCAAATTTTCTACCAATCACTATTACTCTAGAATTCAATGGATAAGAAAAGTAATCAGCATATACAATATTTCAACGCTGTATTAGTGTGTACTTGTAATATTACTACATACATATAATATATATACACATGTATATATAGTGTGTGTATAAACAAAGATAAACATATACTGTATATATATATGTATATGTATATACAAATTATGTTTGTGTATGTAAGTTCGTGCCAGGAAAATAGAGTCGTTCAAGTAAAATTACGAACCGCCTTTCTCTAAGGACACAATAGAACCCGAGACCGTGAATAATGTCATTATATATAAACCATCGGTTGGTGGAGTGACACGAGATGAATGGTTCCAGGTAAACAAGAGCATCCCGACTTACACCTTTAGACCTGGCCCTGCCTCCTTATACGTCACACCCGGGTCAATAACATTAGGCTGGTGTTTTGGCTCGAATGAATAACTAAATAGATTAATAAATAACTAAATAAATAATTAAATGAATAAATAGATGAATAGATTAAATGATTGAATAGATAAGATATAAATAGGTAAATAAAAAAAATGTATATAAATATGTATAAAAAAAAATCCCAATTTATATATTTCTTCCAGTGACAGATGATTAATTTTGTTTTAGTGGTATTTATTTTGATTAAATTACCAGAAATGTTTATTAATAACTAACTACATAAATTAATAATTGAATAAATAAATGAAAAAATGAATAAGTAGATATATAAATATATGTATGAAATATTTACAATTTTTTTTATTAGAAATATCTGAAATATCTGATTTGATTGAATAAATAATTAAAAATAATAACTAAGTAAATAATTCAATAAATAAATAAAGTAAGATAAATAATTGAATAAATAAATAAATGAAATAAATAATTGAATATATGAAAATAAATAATTGAATAAATGAAAATAAATAATTGAATAAATAAATAAATATATAAATAAGAAAATAAATATTTGAATATATGTATGAAAAAAAAATTATTGGTTTCTTCCAGTAACACATGAATTAAAAAAAATCAGTAATATTTCATTTGATTAAATACATAGTTAAATGATTTAATATATAAACTAAATATATAAATAATTGAATAAATAGAAAAATAAATAAGTAAATAATTGAATGAATAAACAAATGAATAGCTGAATAAGAATATAGATGTATAAATATATGTATGAAAAATCAAAATATATATGAACTGAATTTTTTTTTCCAGTAATATAAGGTAACTAAACAAATCAGTAACTAACTAGATAAATATATGATTGAATAGGTAAATAAATGAATAAAAAAAAAGAGAAAAATAGATAAATATATGTAAAAAAAATCACAATTTATGTTTATTCCAGGGACAGATGAATTATTTTTTTTTTCAGTAATATTTGATAGCTGAACAAATTAATAACTAATTGAATAGAAAGAAAATGAATAGATAAATGTATAAAACAAATACCAATCGACAGATCAATTAGATTTTTTTCAATTAAAATACATATATTTGAAATTCACG
>NC_090758.1:47945681-47948445 GCF_036898095.1 Palaemon carinicauda
AGGGAGAAATGGCTGCAGCAGTGAACTTGCCATGCTTTAAGGTGCCTTTCCTCTGAGTGAGGTGTACCAGGACTTCCTGTATCCAACTGTATAAACTAAGTATTTATCAAAATTCCAGATTATAGACATTGCACGTCTGGTAGTATCATCACATGTTATACGTCCTGGCAGCACCATCAAACAACCATACGTTCAGCAGCAACATAAGGCTAATCTACCCGAGCAATTCTCACGAATATAAGGTTAAAGGTGTCTGGTTTCAGTTTCATCAGAATAGATGATCACGAGAACATCAGCCGGACAAGCAAAGCTCCCCCCAGTGGTGCCCAACCACAGCAATAGCATCCAAAGTAAACAGCTTAAACTCACATTCCCGGGTTACGATCGATCTGCTACCATGCGTATGCTAGGCGAACACGTTACCATTGTACTAGCCAGGAGGACCGAAGGATGGCATATCCACCAAGAACTTTTCCCCATTTAGATGCCAGAGTAAAAAAAATAATGATGAATGAAACTAAACATTCATCAAAACTGCAGATTAAACACTTTAAAAGTCTGACAGCATCATCACACTACCGTACGTCTGGCAGCAACACAGCGCTGCCGTACTCAAGCAATTCTCTCAAATCGAGGACCTAAGGAAGGCATATTCTCTAAGAACTTTACCCAAATCAAATGCCAGAGTAAATAATAATGATGAATGAAGCTAAACATTCATCAAAACAGCATATTAGAACTTCAAACGTCTGGTAACATCATACACTACTGTACGTCTGGCAGCAACACAGCGCTGTCGTACTTAAGCAACTGTTGAATTTACGACCTAATCCTCTGAGAACATTTCCCCATCCAAAATAGCTATATTTTTTGGCATTTATGTAATAAGACAGGAGAAGAAGAACAAAGCTTACTTTTTTTTTTTCACTGGCGGAAATGGGAAAGAAAAAGCATCACTCTCTCCAAAGCGAAAGCAGGAAAGAAAACGAGCTTTCTAAGCTCGCCTTGATTAATGAAGGCGCTGCCTTTCTTACCGGAGGCGTTTTTCACAAGTGGACTGGCAGCTATAAATAAAGGTGGGTCATTATATCAAGCCTGAATTTTTCAAGCAAATAAATGAAAGTCTGGCGCTGCATGCACATGGGAATGCATGCATACATACAGTGTATATACATACATATGTACATACAAATATACATATATTGAATGCATATAGTGCGAAACAAAGACCTCAGACATGTTCTTATTCATGTTGAGGCTTGATCATTGTATCAACACGCTGGCCATTACAGATTGGTAATGGTGGGAGACTTCTGACTGATTGCTTACAGCAAAATAGGCAGTAGGTAGGCCAGGGCACCAGCCACCTGTTGAGATACTATCACTGGAGAATTTTGGAGTCTTTTGACTGGCCAGACAGTACTACATTGGACCCTTCTCTGGTTACGGTTCATTTTCCCATTTGCGTACACACACCGAATAGCCTGGCCCATTCTTTACATATTCTCCTCTGTCCTCATACACCTGACAACACTGAAATTACTGCACTATAATTGTTCAGTGGCCACTTTCCACCATAGCTCTTTAGCTATGGTAGGCAGCTCTTCTAGGAGAAAGTAACTCCAAAATCAAACCATGTTCTCTAGTCATGGGTAGTGTCACAACCTCTGTACCATGGTCTTCCACTTATCTTGGGTTAGAGTTATCTTGCTTGAGGGTAAACTCGGGCACAAAATTCGATGCTATTTCTCTTCCTCTTGTTTTGTTAAAAGTTCTTATAGTTTTTATAGGAGATATTTATTTTAATGTTGCTACTGTTCTTAAAGTATTTTTCCTTGTTTCCTTTTATCACTAGGCTATTTTCCCTGTTGGAGTCCCTGGGCTTATAGGATCCTGCTTTTCCCAATAGGGTTTGTAGCTTAGCAGTTATAATAATAATAATAATGATAATAAAAATAATGATAATAATAATAATAATAATAATAATAATAATAATAATAATAATGTATCTAGACTTAGATATTATATATATATATATATATATATATATATATATATATATATATATATATATATATATATATATATACTGAGTTATCTAATAACAATACTGAGAGAGAGAGAGAGAGAGAGAGAGAGAGAGAGAGAGAGAGAGAGAGAGAGAGAGAGAGAGAGAGAGAGAGAGAGAGAGAACTCATCTCTTTCTTATCTCCTTCAGCGCCAAGTACAGAGCCTTGAAAAACCCCGGTCACATCCTCCAGTTGAGAGCCACTCTGGATCTCGTCGACTTACTTGTGGTCTTGGTAAATTTTATTTATGTAAACCGTCTCTCCCAAGATGGGGAGATGAAGATGGAGAGAGAAATGACGGCAATAATGAGGTTGGTAATGACGGTGTGTAATGTAACTGAAGATGATCTCTGTTTGTTTTTGTGCCGATGGTTGGATTAATGAGATGTTTGTCTCCAAGATTTCCTCTGATTAGAGAAGGGGTACCGGGCTTAAAATAGATAGGCATTTCTGGATTGGTAATATATATTTTTTACGATAAAAAGGGATGGTGTGGATGTAGGTAGCTTTGAATATAATAAAGTAGTTTACCAAGGTATACTTAAAAGATATTGTCGTAGAGTTCTAGGAAATATTTCAGCTAAATGCTGACATTAAAACAAATATTTACGCTTGTATTCTCTTAACCATGAAATTTGTAAACAAATCTACCCACGCCAGAAATAAATAACACATATAAGACAACAACATACATA
>NC_090758.1:47948945-47953945 GCF_036898095.1 Palaemon carinicauda
AATTTTATAGTTTCAGTACACACACATTATATATGTATATGTATATCTACTGTATATCTATATCTATACCTTTATCTACATATGTGAAAGAACCTCAGGGAAAATTAAAATGTAAAATATAAAATTATAAGATTAAGTCCTGACAAGCATCCATCCTCTGAAGGACTATCACGAAACTACTCAAGACTTAATCTTTTATTTTCCATTTTCATTTCCCTGTAGTTCTATTTCATCTGAGCATCAAGTTTCCCCTGTGATTTTTATGTGTGTATGCATGTATATATATATATATATTATAAATATATATACTATATATATATATATATATTATACACACACATATATAATATATATATATATATATATATATATATATATATATATATATATATAGATGTATATATCCCATTGGACTAGATATTCATAAAATAACGCCCCCCCCCAAATAAAAAACATTAGAAATTTCTCCTCGCTTCCAGTTTCCAATTAGAACCTAATTGAATTCCAGGGTTTGGTGGGTTCTCAATGTATCATTTCTGATCGGGGGGAAAATGATAGTCTCTGACCATAAAGAATGTCACACCAAATTAATCTAAATTTTTCCCCTAAACAGGATGGGTGATCTATCATCACAATGCGACGTTGGGCGTGGTTTGGTGGGCGTGTGGGTGTGTGGGTGGGTGGGATCGGGTCTTGAGGTAGGGGTAAGAGGGACTAATTGGGGTCACAAGAAATTTTGGGGTTTTATATTTGTGGTAATAAATGTTATTGTTTTTTTGGTATTTAATTCTTTAGTTTTTTATTTTATCATAGTATTTTGCTATTTAATTTAATATTTGCTTTTATCTAATTGGGTCACAAGAAATGTTTGGGTTTTATATTTCTGGTTTTGAATATTATCAATTGTTTTGGAATTTAATTCTTTATATGTTCATTTTTTTTATTTTCATATATATTTTTATTGTTTCGGGAAAATTCGTGATCATATTTTGCTGAATAATTTCATATTCACTTTTATGTAATTGAGTCACAAGAAATATTGGGTCTTATATTTGTGGTAATAATTGTTATTAATTATTTGGAATTGAATTCTTCAAATGTTTTATTTATTTTATATGGAATTGAATTTTTAGATTTTTTATATTATTTTATTGTATATTTTTATTCTGTTTTTGGAAAATTTATGATCATAGTATTTCACTGGTTATTTTCATATTTATTTTTATCTAATTAGGTCACAAGAAATTTGAGGGTTTTATATCTGTGGTTTTAAATGTTATTAATTGCTTGGATTTTTTTTATTCACGTATATATTTTTATTGGTTCTGGATAATTTATGATCATAGTATTTTACATATCAATATCATATTTACTGTTATCTGGAAATTTTAAAACCATTATTCTAATTAATTTTTTTCCATATTGGGAGTAATTTTTTCTTAAATTCGAATTGAAATGAGCAATAAAAAGATAAAAAAAGTGACACTTTTGCGAATTATAATTTTGGATTTTCATCTGAATATGAAAATAATAATAATAAGCTATCTAAAAAAGTTAAAATATATATAAATCATTTTGGCCAATATGGTAACTTTCAACAATTATGCTTGTAACAAGCTAAAGGAGTTGCTGGAGAGCGGCAGTAGCTTAGAGCTTCTTTTGAATAAATGTGAATGAATATTGATAAAGAAATTCTGGATAGTGTTAATAATAGGTTCACTAGTAGAATTAATTGAGTAAAGCAAATGTCTATCAATAAATTATTCAAAGCTATTTTATGCAATACATTCATATTATACTATACAAAATGTATAAGGCAAGAGAGATTTCTCTATGTCTGTGTCTCATTCTCAAAAGAGGATATATACATACATATTTACATACTTGCATACATACACACAATGACTTTACTTGCTTTTCAAGATAGTCTTTTAACAAGCTTCTAAAAAGGCTATACCAAACTTTATTTGAATCAGACACTCCATAGGGAAGTAACATCAATGGCACTACGTAAAGGTCTCAAATATCAATTTCTTTTAGCGATGCAGATTTGCACCGACTCGCAGCGGTGCCCTTTTAGCTCGGAAAAGTTTCCTGATCGCTGATTGGTTGGATGAGATAATTCTAACCAATCAGCGATCAGGAAACTTTTCCGAGCTAAAAGGGCATCGCTGCGAGTCGGTGCAAATCTGCCTCGATAAAAGAAATGGAGTATAGTTTACTTAAATTATGTTCTCAATTTCTATTTGAAGAACGTCCTTCAACTAATATAATAGATCATTGTGCAGTTGTGAGGTTTTCTCCTTTCTGGCTTGATGGATCTATACGACCGAAAAACTGATTATATCACCCAGATTCCTAAAACTAATATAGTTTAAACAGTATTGGTGTTTATCATAGTCACCCATAAAAAGAAGAAAACCAAACAGAAAACGGAATGTCATCAACAGATATAAAAACGTACACCTAGACAGTGAAGCGCATTTCCAAAAAGAGAGGCGAAACACTTTGCATTTTGGAACAGATCACATTAAAACGAAATGAGAAGGAAATTCAGAAGAGCATTTCCACCCTAATGTACCAAAAGGAATATCCATTTATTCCCTAAGGCTCAAATTGAAGGAGTTTATAAGAACATATTTACCTTACTGCGGCTCAATGATGATACGTTCTTCTTCGCTGCGAGCGTGGGAAAATTTACCCTGTTGTGGGAGATTCTTGCCATCTGTGGGCAATTTGCATGAGGTAGACACTTGCCAGGCGATAATGTAAAGAAGCAGTAATGGAGGAAACGGGTCATGGTGGGTAAATGTAATATAATATAGATTTTGATGGTATGAAGAGACAATCAATGTAATGCTTGTATTAAATTGACCCGGTATAATACATTCACACATTCATGCTGAATATCAGTATTGTATGCATTTGTGCATATAACTATAACTCATATGTAAGCATACATATCTATCTATCTATTATCTATCAATCTATCATCTATCTAGATATATACTGTACAATTATTTAGGTTGCTTCACATTGCTACAACCCTAGTTGGAAAAGCAGGATGTTATAAGCCCAAGGGCTTCAACAGAGGAAAATATCCCAGCGAGGAAAGGAAATGATGAAACAAATAAACTACAAGAGAAGTAATGAACAATTAAAATAAAATACTTCAAGAGCAGTAGCAATATTAAAGTAAATTTTTCATATTTAAACTATAAAAAAAGAAACTTATGTCACCTTGTTCAACATATAACATTCTCAGCAAGTTTGAGCTTTATTAAGTTCCACCGATTCAACTACCTGATTAGGAAGGTCATTCCACAATAGGGGCACAGCCGTAATGAAACTTCTAGAATACCGTGTGCTGTTGAGCCTTATGATGGAGAAAAAGCACAGCACAGCACACACACACAAACACATACACAATTATCCCAATAAGTTATTCTTCGTAGATGATGATTTATAAAAGGTTATATGGAATGAAGTTGGGACCGGGGAGTAGATTCAGCTGATGGTGATTCTAGAAGATTCTTAGCCTCACAATTCTTATCAAGTTTTTTGTAACGAATCTGCCAGACTCTGCCTATATGAATCCTAGAATCAGATTCATAGCAAAGCCTAGTTCTGTGTTATCTAAGTAAATTATTCTTACCTACTTAAAGGGTTAAAGGTAGCTCCTGAATGGGAGAGGCACGGGATAGGGCAATGCCTTAGACACTGACCATATATACATATAAGAGACCAAGCCTGCTCTCCATTAAGCTAGGACCAGGGAGGGTGGGGCAATGGCTGATGATGACTCAGAAGGTCAGTTTATAGGTTCCCTTAAACCTCACATCCTCAACTCACAGGGGTAGTGAGGTAGCAGACCATTACTAGACCACTACTTGAAACTATCGAGCAAATGCACATACATAAACATATTACTGTTCAGAACACTGTATAATTAATTTTTTGAAGGTTATGGTGGCCTGTTTGGCGATCTACCGGACTGGGATTCGAGTCACGATCACGCTTGATAGTGTCTTGTATTGTCTAGAACCTCACCTTCCTTTTATCTAAGGATAGTGGGGTTTGAGGGATAATAAAGGACCTTCTGCTGAGCCAGTAGCAGCCATTTCCTGGCCCTTCCTGGTCCTAGCTTGGGTAGAGAAGGGACTTGGTCGCTGATCACATGTATAATATGGTCAGACTCTCAATGGCATTGTCATGTTAGCTAGGGCATTGTCACTGTCCCTTGCCTATGCCATTCATGAGTGGCCTTTAAGACCTTTAAATCCTATTTCAAGAAGGATATCTTTTTAATTTTACAAATATTAATTTATTCCAGCTTTCAAGGATCTGTTAAAGATGTCTTGGCTTTAAAGATAGAGAAAGTGTTTGGCAATTATAAACTGGAAGATGCGATTATTTTGAAAACTTGATTCCATTCTCTCATTGGAGACTAGCTCGCTACCTTCCTTTCTGTTCCCCAAGCTATTCAGATACTCTCCCTTGGTCTTTTTGAAAGATTCATATCATTTACAGCCTTGAAAATAATTCCACATGCGTTCTTCTGGCCGAGGCAATTGCTGCTTTCTAATGCAGGGAAGCTTTTCTTTGATTCGTAGCCAATTAGAAAAGAAAATTGCTCAGTTCAAACCCTTCATTACCAAAGATCACACCTATTTGCCCCACGATTCTCCTGCTCTTGTTTACACAGACTAGTGGGAGGGTAGGAACAGCATCTCTCATTTCTATATTTAGCCTCTCCAGACGCCTTGTATAGCCTCCCATGCGATAATTATAGAAACACCTTGGGAAACACATACACACACACATATAGACCTAGCGACTGGCAAGGCAATTACAGAGGAAGAAAAGGTGACGTCAGCAGATCGTATCTCTTGCTTCAGTGTTGCTTGTGGAGCCGTGGGAGGATGACGTCGACGTTGCTTCTCCTCTCTCTTCTGTCGTGGCATCACAAAGTTGTGCCTTTGGCAAAGAGAGAGGGTCTT
>NC_090758.1:47963945-47971445 GCF_036898095.1 Palaemon carinicauda
ATCTAAGGTCAAAGGTGTAAACCGATGAAATTCCAGGTCAAAGGTGTAAACCGATGAAATCCAAGGTCAAAGGTGTAAACTAATGAAATCCAAGGTCAAAAGTGTAAACCGATGAAATCCAAGGTCAAAAGGCGTTAAACAATGAAATCTAATGTCAAAACTAATGAAATCCCAGGTCAAAAGGTGTGAACTGATGAAATCCAAGGTCAAAAGGTGTAAACTGATGAAATCCAAGGTCAAAAGGTGTAAACTGATGAAATCCAAGGTCAAAGGTGTAAACTGATGAAATCCAAGGTCAAAAGGTATAAACCGATGAAATCCAAGGTCAAAGGTGTAAACTGATGAAATCCAAGGTCAAAAGGTGTATACCGATGAAATCCAAGGTCAAAAGTGTAAACTGATGAAATCCAAGGTCAAAGGTGTAAACTGATGAAATCCAAGGTCAAAAGTGTGGACCGATGAAATCCAATGTCAAAAGGTGTAAACAGATAAAATCCAAGGTCAAAGGTGTGAACCGATGAAATCCAAGGTCAACGGTGTAAACTGATGAAATCCAAGGTCAAAGGGTGTAAACCGATGAAATCCAATGTCACAAGGTGTAAACAGATGAAATCCAAGGTCAAAGGTGTAAACTGATGAAATTCAAGGTCAAAGGTGTAAACTGATGAAATCCAAGGTCAAAGGTGTAAACCGATGAAATCCAAGGTCAAAAGTGTAAACCGATGAAATCTAAGGTCAAAAGGTGTAAACCGATGAAATCCAAGGTCAAAAGGTGTAAACCGATGAAATCCAAGGTCAAAAGGTGTAAACAGATGAAATCCAAGGTCAAAGGTGTAAACTGATGAAATCCAAGATCGAAGGTGTAACCCGATGAAATCAAAGGTCAAAGGTGTAAACTGATGAAATCCCAGGTCAAAAGTGTAAACCGATGAAATCCAAGGTCAAAGATGTAAACTGATGAAATCCAAGGTCAAAGGTGTAAACCGATGAAATCCAAGGTCAAAGGTGTAAACAGATGAAATCCATGGTCAAAAGTGTAAACCGATGAAATCCAAGGTCAAAAGGTGTAAACCGATGAAATCCAAGGTCAAAGGTGTAAACCGATGAAATCCAAGGTTAAAGGTGTAAACAGATGAAATCCAAGGTCAAAGGTGTAAACTGATGAAATCCCAGGTCAAAGGTGTAAACTGATGAAATCCCAGGTCAAAAGTGTAAACCGATGAAATCCCAGGTCAAAAGGTATAAACCGATGAAATCCAAGGTCAAAAGGTGTAAACAGATGAAATCCAAGGTCATAGGTGTAAACTGATGAAATCCAAGGTCAAAGGTGTAAACCGATGAAATCCAAGGTCAAAGGTGTAAACTGATGAAATCCCAGGTCAAAAGTGTAAACCGATGAAATCCAAGGTCAAAGGTGTAAACTGATGAAATCCAAGGTCAAAAGTGTAAACTGATGAAATCCAAGGTCAAAAGGTGTAAACCGATGAAATCCAAGGTCAAAGGTGTAAACTGATGAAATCCAAGGTCAAAGGTGTAAACTGATGAAATCCCAGGTCAAAAGTGTAAACCGATGAAATTCCAAGGTCAAAAGGTATAAACAGATGAAATCCAAGGTCAAAAGGTGTAAACCGATGAAATCCAAGGTCAAAAGGTATAAACAGATGAAATCCAAGGTCATAGTTGTAAACTGATGAAATCCAAGGTCAAAGGTGTAAACCGATAAAATCCAAGGTCAAAGGTGTAAACTGATGAAATCCAAGGTCAAAAGTGTAAACCGATGAAATCCAAGGTCAAAGGTGTAAACTGATGAAATCCAAGGTCAAAAGGTGTAAACAGATGAAATCCAAGGCCAATGGTGTAAACTGATGAAATCCAAGGTCAAAGGTGTAAACCGATGAAATCTAAGGTCAAAGGTGTAAACTGATGAAATCCAAGGTCAAAAGTGTAAACCGATGAAATCCAAGGCCAAAAGGTGTAAACCGATGAAATCTAAGGTCAAAGGTGTAAACTGATGAAATCCAAGGTCAAAAGTGTAAACCGATGAAATCCAAGGTCAAAAGGTGTAAAGTGATGAAATCCAAGGTCAAAAGGTGTAAACAGATGAAATCCAAGGTCAAAAGTGTAAACCGATGAAATCCAATGTCAAAGGGTGTAAACAGATGAAATCCAAGGTCAAAGGTGTAAACTGATGAAATCCAAGGTCAAAAGTGTAAACCGATGAAATCCAAGGTCTAAAGGTGTAAACAGATGAAATCCAAGGTCAAAAGGTGTAAACTGATGAAATCCAAGGTCAAAAGTGTAAATCGATGAAATCCAATGTCAAAAGGTGTAAACTGATGAAATCCAAGGTCAAAAGTGTAAACTGATGAAATCCAAGGTCAAAGGTGTAAACTGATGAAATCCAAGGTCAAAGCATGTAAGATGACATAACATCTTGCTTTCCCATCAATGATTATAGCCTAGCTTGTAATGATAATAATAATAAAAACTACGAAATCTGAGGTCAAAAGGGCAAAATCTCAGGTTGAAATGAATAAATTCGAGGTCGAAAAGTGTCTAACTAAAAAATCCAAGGTGTCAAGGTGTTAAATGATAAAATCTATTGTTAAAAGGACAAAATATGAGGTCGAAAGATGTCTAATGATGAAATCTGAGGGACGAAAGGACAAAATCTGAGGTTGAAAGTTGTCTCATTATGAAATCAGAGGTCGAAAGGACAAAATCTGAGGTGGAAAGGTGTCTAACGATGAAATCCGAGGTCAAAAGGACAAAATCTGAGGTTGAAGGTGTTAAACAACAAAATCCATGGTTGAATGAGCAAAATATGAGGTCGAAAGTTGTCAAATGACGCAATCCAAGGTTGAAAGGACAAAATCTGAGATCAAAAGGTGTCTAACGACAAAATCTAAGTACGGAAGGTTGAATTCTGAATTAAGAAAGTGTCCAGAGATGAAATCCAAGGTTGAAAGGACAAACTCCGAGGTAGTAAGGCGTCTGAAATTGAAATCAGAGGTCGAGAGGACAAAATCTGAGGTTGAAAGGTGTCAAACGACAAAATCTGAGGGTGAAAGGTAAAAATCTAAGGTCAAAAGCTGTTAAACGACAAAATCCGAGATTGGAAGGATAAAATTTGAGGTCTAATGGTGTCAAACGACGAAATCGGAAGTTGGAAGGACAAAATTTGAGATTGAAAGGTGTTAAACGACAAAATCCGAGGTTAAAAGAACATAATCTGAGGTCGAAAGGTATCCAATGACAAAATTTGAGGTCAAAAGGACAAAAAATGAGGTCGAAAGGACAAAATCTGAGGTCAAAAGGTGTTACAACAAAATCAGAGGCTGAAAGAAAAAAATCTGAGGTTGAAAGGAGTCAATCAATGAAATCTGTGGTTGAAAGGACAATCTAAGGTTGAAAGGTGTCTAACGACAAAATCTGAGATTGAAAGGACAAAATCTGAGGTTGAAAGATGTCTAACGACCAAATCTGAGGTCAAAAGAACAAAATATGAGGTGAAGGTGCTAAACAACAAAATCTGAAGTACAAAGGACAAAATAGGAGAACGAATAATGTCATATGACAAAATCCGAGATTGAAAGGACAAAATTTGAGGTCGAAAGGTGTCAAAGTACAAAATTTGAGGTCTAAATCTGTTAAACGACAAAATCTGACCAAAATCTGAGGTCAAAAGGTGTCAAACGATAAAATCTGAGGTTGAAAGGACAAAATCTGAGGTCAAAAGGTGTCAAACAGCAAAATCTGAGGCTGAAAGGTGTCAAACAAGGAATACAAGTTAAGATTCAGGCAAAACACTAAATTTGAGAGAAAACCTAAGGTTCGAATTTGAAATTTTAGGTTAAAAGGTTACAAATAACAAGGGTTAAACGTGGCCATCTGCGGTTAAAAAAATCGTTATAATAAAGACTCTTATGTAAAATTGTGTCAAATGATGCAATCTTAGATATAAAAAGGGGAACAAAGGTCATAGGTAGAATCTAGAGAAATACTAATAGGAGTGCTGACGAGGCAAAAACTTGAATGATAAAGTATAGTGGCAAAAAAAAAAGAAAAAAAAAACTTTTGGTGAAAATGTATGCAAAGAAAACAGAAAATGATGATAAATTTGAAATCTCCCCACGAAAAAAAAGAAGTCATTCGCAATTAATCTAAATCACGATTTAAGAAAATAACGATCGACCCAGTGATAAATTACTCGAAAGGCAAAAAATGTCATTGGAGCAAGGATCCTTCCTTGACCTCGGATGACCTTGCGCGAGGCTTTAATGGCCTCCCTATTGACCCAACATTGACGTGCATGATTAGGGAAGGGCCGTAATAAATGGTCAACCTGACAAGTCAAAGAAGAGTGATAAGAAAAAGCGATAATTGGACGGAAGAAATAATAAAGGTCTGTTCATTATTCAGGTCCCTTGGGTAATTGCATAAGCAAGCTAGCGTATACGCAGTTGTGTAAGCTTCGTATTGCATACATTCCAGCATGTACTCACGTAAGGGAATTAGCCTCTTGCTTGAAGGTACACTTGGGCACACTATTCTATCTAATTTTTCTTCCTCTTGTTTTGTTAAAGTTTTTATAGTTTATATAGAAAATATTTTATTTTAATGCTACTGTTCTTGAGATATTTTATTTTTCCTTGTTTCCTTTCCTCACTGGGCTATTTTCCCTGTTGGGGCCCCTAGGCTTGTAGCATTCTGCTTTTCCAACTAGGGTTGTAGCTTAGCAAATAATAATAATAATAATAATAATAATATCAATAATAATAATAATAATAATAATAATAATAATAATAAAAATAATAATAATAATAGGGTATATAAATGTGCATATTCATGTTACCGTATACATATTAGCGTGTAAACTACTATCGTTTCCAGAGGCCGTGTAATAGTGTTTTTCCCAAATATCTAACAAACCGGCTTATGAATTTCCATGAAACTACAGCAATGAATGTTTCAAACATTGGCCTAATTTTTGGTGGTACAATGAATTGACAGATGTGCTTAATTAACCCGTTTACTCTTAGACAAAAAGAGGAACTTCTTCCCTTCCTTCAGAGCGTTTCGAAGAAGTGTTACTTAATCACGTAACTGTGACTCAGAGGTTCCCCCAACCCTCCTTCGGTGTTTACACCTATGGCTATCCTAATACTCCCCCCCCCTTCCTTCTCGCCTTATTTCCTTCATTCTCATTGTTATTAGGCTACCGAGTAAATCCCTGTTAGGAAAGACTGTGTACTGCACATATAAAATGAGCCGGAAGAGCAATAAAATGTTTTATGGTGGTAGATAATGATTAGATGGTTAACACAAATTATCAAACATAATAGAAGAGGTTTAAAACATGGGTGTGGAATCGCACTGAGAGATATTCTACTCTGACTCCTACAAATTTTAGATTTGCGACTAAAAAATAAAATAAAATAAAAAAAATAAAATAAAAACATTAGTAGAAGTAGAAAACAATTTTTTTCCTTGAGAGTGATGATGAGTAATATGTATAAGTGTCCATTTCTTGTTTTTTTTTTTCATCCCTCATAAATCTATGGTTTCCAGCAATTGGTGATAACATTATTTTGGAAAAGCAAAGCTAATGAATACTTTGATAAGAGTATATCAGCTTGGCATGTAGACAATGTCAATGGATTTCTCAAAGTAAGGTTGATTGGTTCATTAATTGAAGTCTGGTATAATTCCAGTGACAAAGTCGCAATGATATTTGTCACATACCTTTTAAGTAACAAAAATAGGTACTGGTACTTATAACGTAAATAAATATATAAAACTATAGGTTGAAATATAATAAATCTTATGTATGTATGAACACACACATATATACATATATACATATATATATATATATATATATATATATATATATATATATATATATATATATACTTCTATCTATACTATATATATATATATATATATATATATATATATATATATATATATATATATATATATATATATATACATACATATATATATATATATATATATATATATATATATATATATATATATATATATATATATCGATATCTATCTATCTATCTATCTATCTATCTATCTATATATATATATATATATATATATATATATATATATATATATTTATCTATATATCTATATATCTATATATCTATATATCTATATATATATCTATATATCTATATATATATATACATATATATATATATATATATATATATATATATATATATATATATATATATATATATATATGTGTTTTCAAAATTTATCAAATGGCCGATATCAATGCCCTTATATGAAACATCTTTTAGAAGTCTACCTTCTAAGGAATTCAAGCTACTCTCTCTGGTGAAATTGATATGATAAATTATATCAAACAATGCTCTCTGTCATTTTCTTCCTGGCAATTGATGTATCGAGTAACCTTTGTTGTATGGAAGAATGAGTCCTACGGCTTAACTTGAAGAAAACTATATTTCTATTGCTTTACCAACACTCGCTTGAAGTGCGAAGTGTAGGGTTAGCATGGCTTCTTTCGTCTCCTGTCATAAGTCTCATTCCTGATCTTCAATGTAAGTGAGTGGGTAAGATATAAAACGTTGGTCTTGTGTTTAGGTAAAGTCTAAAGTCACGAATCACATTACCAGGTATGCTGAACTTTTACTGACAAAGAATTTCGTATTGCTTGGGGTAGGTCATATGACAATTATCTATGGAGTTAAACAGCCGTTTAACAATTCGGGGGATGGGAGGTACAGGGGAAGAAACGTTATAACAACGTCACTGAGGGACGTCATCACTTTTGCAAATGTGTGGGTGGCTAAGACTGGCTTTAGCCTTATTTTCTTAAGTAAACAGTTAATGAAACGTAATTGGCAATGCACAGTATTTCCCAAAATTAGGCCATTGTATGAAGCGCTCCCTGCTTTGATATCATGGAAATCCATCAGTTATTTTAGGAGTTATTTAAAAAAGAAAACACTATTACACGGCCTCTGGAAACGATAGTAGTGTATATGATCCATGTACTAATATAAGAGCAGAGTATACATAAATAAACACAAACGAACATGAAAGTCAAGAATGTGAAAACATACACAAACACAAGAAGGTTAACATTAATTATATAAAAGGTGTAGATGTGAGAAGTGATAAAAATGTACAGTTAAGAGTATACAAGACTATAATAATAATAATAACAATAACAATCAAAATAACAATAACAATGACAATCATAATCATAACCCTAATCATAATCATACCTATTAATGAAAATGATAATGATAATAACAATCATAATGACAACATTATTATTATTATTATTATTATTATTATTATTATTATTATTATTATTATTATCAGCCAAGCTACAACCCTAGTTGGAAAAGCAGGATTCTATAAGCCAAAGGGCTCCAATAGGAAAAAAATAGCCCAGTGAGGAAAGGAAATAAGGAAATAAATAAATGAAGGGAACAAATTAACAAT
>NC_090758.1:47973945-47978945 GCF_036898095.1 Palaemon carinicauda
TTGAGAGACCGATTAGATTGAAAAAGATTCGTAAGTGTTTTGAGTTTTTAAAAAACTCAAACTAATTATTACTATTATTATCATTGCTTGCTAAGCTACAACCCTATAGTCAATTTTTTTTAGCGTGGCAGATTTGCACCGACTCGCTGCGGGCCCTTTTAGCTCGGAAAAATTTATTGAGCGCTCATTGGTTGGGCAAAATAATTCTAACCAATCAGCGATCAGGAAACTTTTCCGAGCTAAAAAGGCACCGCTGCGAGTCGGTGCAAATCTGCCTCGCTAAAAGAAATGGACTATAGTTTGAAAGGCAGGATGCTATAAGTCTAGGGGTTCCAACAGGGAAAATAGCCCGGTGAGGAAAGGAACAAGGACAAATGAAATATTTTAAGAACAGTAAACACATTGCATTGATTACCTCCTATATAAACTATAAAAAAACTTTAAAAAATCAAGAGGAATAGAAATAACATAGAATAGTGTGCCCGAGTGTATCCTCAAGCAAGAGAACTCTAATCCAAGACAGTGGAAGACCATGGTACAGAGGCTATGGCATTACCCAAGACTAGAGAACAGATGTTTGATTTCGGAGAGTCTTCTCCTATAAGATATATATTTTAGAAGCATACATTTAATTTAGATGTAATTAGGTATGTAATATAGGTAAACACATAATTATCTGTTATTATTTTTACAAGTTTTACGCCACCTTTACCTTTCTTCTAGATAACCAGTTAGGAAATTTTTAATCCTTACAAAAACTTATATTACATTATAAACTTCTATTAATCTCTCACATACAACTCTCACATGCAATATTTTCATAAAGCAAATATTAAAAATTTAAATCCGTGAAGAAAAAAAATACAGTTATCAATTATATAACCTATAGTGAAACAGTAATCGTCTGCTCTGAAAATAAAGGGTAAATGGCAACTGCATCGTGGTGTAGTTTTCAGATATCGCTATACAAACAACACCAAGTGATAGAGTTTGTATAAATATTCCCCTTTTCAAAGTGTCTGTTCTTAACCACCTTTAGTCTATGTAGGAAAAGAACTGTTTGGATAAGTATTCAATTATATATTTAATTTTGATTAGAAATATTGTCTGTGACCAAGTTATGGAATGATCTTCCTAATTATATAGCAGAGTTTAAAAGTTCAAACTTACAATGAATGTTCTTATGACAAACAGGCAGATATAAGTCTATTTTAATATTGTATATATGAAAGATCTATTTTAATGTTGTTGCTGTTCTTAAAATATGTTATTTTAATTGTTCATCATTTCTTTGTAGTTTATTATGTGGAGAATTTTTTTATGGTGTGTTTGAGTGGGAACTTAGTCCGGGAAAGTCTCCTTATAACAGTTACATAAAGTTCAACAGGGGAGGATATGAGCACTTACTCTCGGGGCACAAACACCCTGCTAATACTTTACTGTCACAATTCACTAACCACCACTCTTAAATACAAAAGGGAAATTTACTGTCCAGAGGCCGGAGTACTCCACACGTAGAATATATATGTAATTTTATGGCCTACTCTAGCTTTGTCAGGTCTATAGTCATCTCATTCTCAGGCTCTGTTTCGGCTCCGTCCCAGCTACCCCAATGAGATGCTGGACAGGTATTTTACGTTAATGTAATTAAGACAAAATCCAAAATGGGAGCAGTGTTGTAAAGTAGTCTAAAAGTTTAAAGATAAGGATCTTTACCTTCGAAGCAAATATATTAATGCAAAGTTCCTCGCTGTTACCACCTATAGACTTACTTAGGTTTTATTCTTTAAATATTCCTAGTTTAAACATTAAATAAATGAGGGAGCAAAAAATACTAAAGAGGTTTAATTAACCTAATATTGATTTATTCACAAATTTATATTAAAAGAAAACGGACATCTTAACAACACAAAAATGGAATAATAAAAGGAATGCAAATTAAAAGCAATTCAAATTAATGAAAATGATGGGTTAGACACGTGGTCGGCAACAATCAAAAATCAAAATGGGGTCAGGCACGTGGCCCACGTGACCCAGAGACTGAGCTAGTCTCAAACCAGAAATTAATATCCAAGAAAAATATATACACACAATCCCACCGCACACAGTCCGAATAGTGTAAAAGCCAGGTTCCCTATAAAGTTGAAATTAGTCTAAGCTAAGAATTGGGGGAAAACTAAATGGCCATTGATGTAGTACCTGCACTCCTTTAAGATTAGTCCTATGCCCGTGATAGCTGTTGACCTGGACGTCGCACTAATTGGCACTTTGCACTCTTGCCTGGCTCACCCCAAGAATCCTCGTTTGTGGTAATTAAGGTTCCTAGGTTCCACTCCTTCACTTTCTCCAGCTGGCAGCCACAGGACTCCTTGGTGAGTCACGTTTTGGGAGAGGGGGTGAGCCAGAGGTGCACAGGTTCACTGACCAAGCAGCTCAGTAGGCCAGGGCGGCTTCTAGTTGAATAGGCTCGACCCTAAGGTCGAAGAGATCACCTCGCTTCACCTTTCCAGACAGGTGAGGAGCTTGATGCGCACGGTAATCCATTGGGAGTGCCATATCGGGACTTCAGGACAGGGCAATATATTGTTGCAAGGAGTGCAGAGGAGGCAGGATTTTGTACTAAATACTTTAGAGAAATCTTGCTGCTCTAAGGGAGTTTATATATACAACAATCCTACCTATTCTGGCTTGCTAAAAATTAATAGTTTAAATGATTAATCAGCAATGGGCTGGTGCGATGGGCATACATCTTAAAATTAACAAACCTTAATTGGTATTGAGAAATATAAGATGCATTAATTCAGCAGTATTGAAATTTATATTTAAAATTCAGTTTAGGAATTTAATCTCGACCCACGTAGTTTAAGGAAAGAACCAACATACGCCGGGGTTACTACTAAGGCCCTCTGTTGTGCGTATCTACGCTGTGGCGTCACGAGCATGGCGTGCGCCACTGTCAACAAGTTTAAGTTTAGATTAGTCCTCCCTATGTTTCGTTAAAGAAAATTGAATGTAGGAGAGAACGTTTAAGGGGTAGCTATAGTATTAGTAGAAGAGAGCTAAAAATACGATTGAGAGAAGAAGAGTGAAGAAAATTCTTCACATATTAATTTTCTTATTTCCTTTCCTCACTGGGCTATTTTTCCCTGTTGGACCCCTTGGGATTATAGCATCCTGTTTTTTTTTTTTTTTTTTGCAACTAGGGTTGTAGCTTAACTAGTTATAATAATAATAATAATAATAATAATAATAATAATAATAATAATAATAATAATGACAGTAACAATAACAATAACTAATAAATGATAACAATGATAATGATAATGGTAACGAGAACAACAACAACAATAATAATAATAATAATAATAATAATAATAATAAAACTATCATCATATAATTTCTCGAGATCTATGTATCTTTATTTAAGGCCGTTTCAAATGGCAGGAATTTGGAGGCAAAATTTATTAAATTTATTTAGTTTTTCTTATCTTTTTGATAGTATATATTTGATGAATAAGTTTCCCAAGTGTTTCAGGAATAATCTAATCATGAAATATGGAAATTGAGAAAATAAAGAGAGAGAGAGAGAGAGAGAGAGAGAGAGAGAGAGAGAGAGAGAGAGAGAGAGAGAGAGAGAGAGAGATTTGGTTATGAAACTAAAACAAAGTTACCTTCGAAGCTTACTTTCTCAAAAGTATAAATAGTGATAAATATTAAAGACTAACTAAGGAAAACATAAATTATTCTATTCAAACTTATTATTTTTTTTTCTATCTTATCTACAGTTTTAATTCTAACTCCATTGTAGCCAATATCAGTTACACCTTATCCTTCTAAAATTTAGGACTTACATTGTAATTGGCATTGATGTCCTGATATTTACCAAATTAAATTAATTTTGATTTAATATTAAGGCATTGAAATTGAAGAATCAATTTATACTGAACGTTTCTTCGAAAAAGTAAATAGTATTTAGAGGACTACCCCAGATTCCTCGGGTAAAAAAAAGTTTCTTCGAAAAACTAAACAGATTTTAGAAGACCTCTCCAGAATCCTTGGGTTAGGCCGCGCCTCTTACACCAATAAACAAATATGGCAACTTTTGATGAAGAAAAGGTTTGAGCAATTAAAATGCAAAATGGACTCTATTATCCATAAATACTTAGAATATTACTGTAATATATTTACATTATTTCTGACAACGTATATACTGGCAAAGGCAACATGTTTTAATATAAATATTATTTAAAAGAGATATAATTCAGGTGACTGACAAATGACAATAAAATTATGATGTAACCAATAGCAGTAGTATTTTATGAAATCAGCAGTCAATAAGAGAGTAAAACTTTCCGGGTCAAAACTACTGTTTTTCTATTTGAAATAGTTGCAAAATAACTGGCATTTCGGAGGCGAAAAATTGACCCCTGTTTGGAATTTTGGAAATTCAGATTATTGCATTTTCGGCCAGAAAAATGTCTGCATTTTGAGTTTCAAAGTTTTTCTTTTTTAAAGAAAAACAATTTGATATATGGCCAAAACGTCCTTCTCTTATATTTACCTAAGCACACTCGATCACTTTTCTTTTCAGTGTAGGTAAATAATCAAATTTTCTTTAAGAATTTGAGGTAAAGATACTGTAGTCTCCCATGACCTTCCCGTGAACCATTTTCTTTCATCATGGCGGCAAAAGAGAATGTCATATGTTGCGTTTTTCTAAGTTATATTGATTTTATTTCTTTATCTTTCGTTTATAAGTTTATATATGGCAATAAAATGACGTCATTAAGGGTAGTGTTGAATACAGACTGATTACGTCATACGACAGTTGCTGTGATCCAAATAAAATATTTAAGGATAGAAATTTGGCTTAAGCTATAGAGTTATTGGACAATTCATTTGGTTTACTATGGAATTTATAGTTATTTCCTTAAAAAATCGTCCCCATATAAAAAATGGGAAAAGCTGTAGGTAAATAAGAAAATTTCTCTATATTGAAG
>NC_090758.1:47986445-47991445 GCF_036898095.1 Palaemon carinicauda
CACTCATGAAGAAGCAGACTACCGAATGATGCTTCACAGCTTCCATGCCCACAGCAATAACATGAAGAGGATTATGGTGCATGCGACTGACACAGATGTCTTAGTTCTAGCCATTGTGACTGCTATCAGCATGAAAGATTGTGAACTCTGGCTAGCATTTGGTCATGGTACTCACTTTCGGTATACTGGAGCACATGTCATAGCTAGTGAGCTTGGCAATGATTACTGCAGAGGCCTCCCATTCATGCATGCCATATCAGGATGCGACACGGTGTCTTCATTTAGCTCTGTCGGTAAGAAGACTGCATGGGAAGTATGGAAATCATTTCCAGAAATCACTGAAGTGTTTCAAAGACTGTCTGCTACTCCACGTGAAGTTACAGAAGCGGACCTGAAGAAACTTGAAAGATATGTGGTTCTGCTGTACTCTCGCACATCGCAACTCACTGATGTAAATAAAGCCCACCGTCACGTGCAGCACTTCTACAACATGTAAAGCGTGCTGCTTATCAAGCTGGATACATCTGGGGTCAGGCATTGGAAGCCAGTCCAACACTTCCGAGTCCTTCTGAGGGGGGGGGGGGGTGGACTTATGGAGTACCCTGCCAGAAGCATCAAAGGGCTGCAGATAACTCATTAAGTGTGCCTGTAAAAAACGGTGCACAGGAAGATGTCAGTGTGCTAAAGCAAGCCTCCCGTGCACACAGCTGTGTTTTTGTGGTGGACAATGTGAAGAGGCCATTGACAGATTACATTAAGTTTATTTCTTGAAATTTATAAAACATTTCAATATTTTGTTTTCATCTTAATACTGTTTCAGTAAAACCATTTGTCCAATGTATATTCCCAATATAATAAGAAAATGACAAGTGTACATCTCTATTCTTTGTGCGTTACGAGAAAGAACAATATTGCTTTCAATGGTTCAACGAAATTTATTTAAACTGTAACTAGATTTTTTTACTGGTGAACGTATTATAGGAAACAAAATGCTTTATTGAATTTCTTGTCCCAAAACCTATTAATAACAGTGAAAAGGTGAATAAAGTAGTTATATGCCGAATAGACAAATAGTTTACTGGTTTGCATTATGCATGGAGGGCAGCCATCTTGATTTTGTTCTAAATTACATTTTATGTTTTTTTAAGGAGTCTTATTGCATTCCTTGACCCTAAAAACCTATATATCTAAATTAAGATCATGTTTCTAGGTAAAAAAGAACCGATGTTCTGATGAAATAGCAAAATCGGCAATATGCAGGGCGGCCATTTTGGATTTCTTAATTTTGAGTAGGACCCCTTGGTTTGCCAGCGTGGATCTGGTTAGAAATGGATTCAGCATACTTAAAAACCCCTGTATACAAATTTTCATGCTTTCTTCCGGAAGTGAACATCTTTTTGACATATCTGCTGGACTACTAGTGTTCACCTGGGGTTAGAGTCCAGCACAAACTCGTTAGTTCCTTTGGTCGCTGCAACCTCACCTTCCTTGTGAGCAAAGTATGAGGGGTTTTGGGAAGCCTATAGGTCTACCTGCTGAGTCATCAGCAGTCATTGCCTTGATCTCCTAGGTCCTAATCTTGGATGGAGAGGTGGTTTGGGCGCTGATATGTTTACGTAGTCAGTCTCTGGGGCATTGTCCCACTAAGGAGATTATGTTTTCACTTCTGTCTGATTGTATGTTTGTTTGTTACCAGCCTATCTCAAAAAGTAATGTATGGATACATCTGAAATGGGCTAACTTAGAAGATATTAGACTTTGAAAGTGAGCTGGATCCAGGATTTTTATTCTGTTGTAGATTAATTCACGGCCAACTTATGAAAGAGAGAGAGAGAGAGAGAGAGAGAGAGAGAGAGAGAGAGCTTGGTCCGTAGAGTTGAGTAAAATGTTGATAATCTTCAGTGGCGGAGATCCGAAACCTCAGATTATACTTTTTACTTGTTTCAATATAGAATGAAGAATGTTATGAACACGTTAACTCTAATACACTATAATTACGTAATAAACTTCTTAGTATTTAAAGTATTGATATTGCACACTGGTCATAGTTCCTCAGTGAGTATTTTTAATCCATCTTCTTTCTTCAAATATTTTCTTTCATGTTCTTGGAATACTTTCTGGAATTGTCATGGAATTTGAAACTTTATGAGGTTATTGACATAAACTTAAAGACAGGGATTGACACATTATTTTTTATCAATACTCTATAAAAATATAAGAAAAAATCCTGTAAAAGCAATGTAATTTAAATTAATTTTGAGAATTTTAGCATTTCTTTTGAGAATCATTATTAAGACTGGAAGTTTAAAATTATTATTATTATTATTTTTTATTATTATTATTATTATTATTATTATCATCATCATTATTATTATTATTATTATTATTATTATTATTATTATTATTATTATTATTATTATTATTATTTTTATTATCAACTCTCACATATTTTCATCTTAAAGCCAAAAACGCAAAGGTACAATCCACCCCTTATTTGAAAACCAAGAAAAACCCTTTATTGATAAACTAATAAGTTAACAACGCAATAAATGTCCCCAGGGGGTGTACTGTAATTTACCCCAATTCATAACGATTATGTCGTCATAAATGACTGCCTGAAATGTCCCTGATGATTAAGTGTTGGTATATAGAACATTCCAGAGTTAATTACAGTTTGTGACTGTGCATGAAAATTGATAATCCGTTTCAGTGACGTTTGAAATTCAGGTCCCTCTTTTGGGTCAATCAGGTTTGAGATCTTGGTGCACTTGTTAGGGCCTCATGAGGTGGGCTCTTGGAAGTTGATGAGGTATATGTATTATATATATGTGTATGCATATATATATATATATATATATATATATATATACATATATATATATATATATATATATATATATTCAAATAAGCCATATATATTTTGATATATTAATGTCTGGATTCTCTTAACGACCTCGGGATCAGAGCCCCAGGCGAAATCTCACAAAGACAAGAGCTTGGCTCCGGCTGGGAATCGAACCCTGGTCGGCAAGCTTATATAGACAGTGTATATATATATTTATATATATATATGTGTATATATATATATATATATATATATATATATATATATATATACACACACACATATATATATATATATATATATATATATATATATATATATATATATATGTGTGTGTGTGTGTGTGTTTGTGTATATGTATGTATGTCTGTCTATCTATTCTATTCTATCTATCTATCTATCTATCTATCTACACACACATATATATATATATATATATATATATATATATATATATATATATATATATATATATATATATATATATATATATACGCACACATGGGGGTACATTAACGTAGTGGAAGAGTTTATGTATCACCATGATCAGCAAAACTATACTTGTCAGAGAGAAGCTATACTAGCTTCGTTTGCTGTAAGAGACCAGAATAAAATCTCCCACCATCACCAATCAAACTGGTTAGCATGGTGATGAAAATGGTCAACCCACATTCTTTAAGGACATGTCTGAAGCATTTTTCCTATAGTGGACTGGAAACAGTTGTTGCTGTTGTTGATGATGTTGTTGTTGTTGTTGTTGTTGTATATATAACATTTACTTAAAAAACAACCAGGAAGAAATATATCTTTTCCTATGGGTTTACGAGCTGAAAAAAAAATCCTTGTGCCAAAATAAAAACTTATACAATATATGTCTTTTCTCACTCTTTTATGACCAGTATATCACCAAGATGGTCCAAAACTCTGGTTTCTCTTTCCCTATTGTTTTTCCCGCATTGAGCTTATTACTTCCATTAAAGAACCAGAATCCAAAGAGACACAAAGAATCTCTTCCCTTCAAAAGACTTGTCAGTCTCAGGCAGATTTCGTTTCTTCCTTAGTCTCCTGTTAGGGAGAGAGAGAGAGAGAGAGAGAGAGAGAGAGAGAGAGAGAGAGAGAGAGAGAGAGAGAGAGAGGAGAGAGAGAGAGCTCTTTTGTAGATGAAAATGAACCTGATGGGAAGTCAAGAAACCGTAAAACAAACTTGCCTTTTTTATATATATAGATAGATGGTATGTAGGGATGGCTAGATTATAAAAATGCAAACATGTTTCTAAAGACTCAATTTGATTTTGAAGATTTTCAAAGTTTTTTTTATATAGGATGAGTTTGAGGAGATTGAAAAGTCTCGATTGAATAAAGTAAACTAATTGGATTAGGGAAGGGAATAGATTTTTTTTTTTTTTTACCAGATGGAGTCATAGAGAGAATTTTTTAAATTAATCTTATACAGTTTGACATTCTGGTACAAATTGGAAAAAATGAAGAGATGGAGTCATATAGAGAATATTTTAATTTATCTTGGACAGTTTTACACTGGTACAATGGAAAAAAATGTAGAGATAGAGTCATAGAGAGATTTTTTTATTTAATCTATCTTGGACAGTTTTGAATTCTGGTCCAAATTAAAATAAAATGAAGAGATGGAGTCATGGAGAGAATCTTTAAATTAATTTTAAACAGTTTTGAATTCAGGTCAAAATTGGAAAAATTAAGAGATGGAGTCAGAGAGAGAAGCTTTAAATTTATCTTGGACAGTTTTAAATTCTGGTCCAAATGTGGAAGAAATAAATGAGTTTAGAGATTTATAAGCCTAGCTGCTACTATTAATAAGTTCAGAACCAGGGGAACGTGATAGTAAGTTGATCATACATTGAATGACATATTTAGGTCAGTAGGAATTTCAAAAAGAATCTGGCCTGTGAAAAGGAAAGAGATTAAACCCTTTTCTCTTTCCATTACTTTATTGCTATTTTTATTAAGTTATATATCAAATTTTTATTATATTCCACCATTTTTTCAAGAAGTACTGTATGTGAGGAAAAAGTTACTACTACTACTACTACTACTACTACTACTACTACTACTACTACTACTACTACTACATTATATTTCACCATTTTACAAAAAGGGCATCATGTGAGGAATTATGGGG
>NC_090758.1:48000413-48005413 GCF_036898095.1 Palaemon carinicauda
TCATAACTGCTGTTGTAAGATATTGAAAGATAGAAGACTAGTGGTTGTGGTTTTAAACCAATGATATAGATACATAGCTTAGCCTTGAGTTGGGCTAAGCATTCATATCATAGCAGACCTTTATTGTTTTGGCCTAGTGGGAACGTCCCTCCCAATGTTCACCCGGGGTTAGAGTCCCAGTACAAACTCGTTAGTTCCCTTTGGTCACTGCAAGATCACCAATCATTATGAGCTAAGGATGAGGGGTTTTGGGGAGCCTATATTTCTATTTTCTGAGTCATCAGCAGTCATTGCCTGGACCTCCTTGGTCCTAAGCTTGAATGGAGAGGAGGCTTGGCGCTGATATGTTTATATAGTCCAGACTCTGGGCATTGTCCTGCTTGATAGGGCAATGGCAGTGTCCCTTGCCTCTACCAATCATGAGTGGCCTTTAAAAATGTTTAGAAATAAACTGGCTATTATTTTACTTACATTCCTACAGTGGGTCGTTAATATTGTTTTAAGTTCCTGTTATATACATCAAAGGGGGTTATTATTACCCCCACCAAGGAGGTTATGTTTTCACCTCTGTCTATCTCTTTGTTTGTTTGTTTACCCTCCTAAATCAAAAAGTTACGATTGAATTTTGATGAAATTTACAGGATATATCTGAAATAGGGTAAGTTAGAAGTAATTAGACTTTGAAGGTGATCCGGATCTAGCATTTTTGTTTTACACTAGATTCATTCAAGTTAGGCACATGAAAGAGGGAGAGATAGGCCCGTAGACTTCTGAATAATGTTAACAATCTTCATTGGCAGATATCTGAAATCACTGATTACACTTTCTACTTGTTTCAATAAGGAATGAACCTCATAGAATTTATAGCATTGATCATTTACAATGGTTATCATGCCTCAGTGAGTATTTTTAATCCAACTTTTTTTCTTCCATTTTTTTTCTTCATGTTTCTGAAATACTTTCTGGTATTGTCATGGAATATGAAAACTTTATGAGACTATTGACATAAACTTAAAGACTAAAATTGGAACATTTTCTTTTATCAATTCTTCATGAAAATATAAGAAAAATTCCCTCATGATGAGATGGTTTGGGCATGCTCTTCGCACTCCCTAATAGAGATTAGTTCAACAAACGTTCAGCTGGGCTCCACAAGGCACTAGAAGAGTTAAGAAGAGATAGGCCTACATGGCTGAGGACTATGAAGCGCGAAGTAGGAGATGATGAATGGAGAAGTATTCAATTAAAAGCTCAAGATAGAGACGGCTGGCGAAATATAACCGAGGCCCTTTGCGTCAATAGACGTAGAAGATGATAGATGATGATGAAATCAGATAAAATTTGCCGTAAGTAATATGAGAATTTACGAATTACTTTGAGAATCATTATTAAGATTAGAAGTATGGAGTAATTATTATTATTATTATTATTATTATTATTATTATTATTATTATTATAATTATTATTATTATTATTATTATTATTATTATTACTGTATACTCCCCCCTTTATTTGAAAACCAAAACAAACCCTTTCTTGACAAACTAATAAGTTAACAACGCAATAAATGTCCCCAGGGGGGTGTACTGTAATTTACCCCAATTCATAACGATTATGTCGTCATGAATGACTGCCTGAAATGTCCCTGATGATTAAGTGTTGGTATATAGAACATTCCAGAGTTAATTACAGTTTGTGACTGTCCATGATAATTGATAATCCGTTTCAGTGACGTTTTGAAATTCAGGTCCCTCTTTTGGATCAATCTGGTTTGAGATCTTGGTGCACTTGTTATGGCCTCACGAGGTGGGCTCTTGGAAGATGATGAGGTATAGTTATTATATGTGTGTATCTATATATATATATATATTATATATATATATATATATATATATATATATATTTATATAATATATATGCATATATATATATATATATATATTATATATATATATATATTTATCTTTCTACCTATATATCTGTTTATCCATCTATCTATTTATCTGTATATCTATCTATCTATATATCTATCTATCTATATAGCTCTCTATCTATCTCTCTCTATCTATCTATCTATCTATCTATATATATATATATATATATATATATATATATATATATATATATATATATATACATATTTATATATATAATATATATATATATATATATATATATATATATATATATATATATATAATACGTATATACATAGATATTATATCTATTTATCTATGTATATAAATCTCTCTCTCATCTCCTCTCTCTCTCTCTCTCTCTCTCTCTCTCTCTTTATATATATATATATATATATATGTATATATATATATATATATATATATATATATATATATATATATATATATATATATATATATATATATATATGGGGATACCTTTACGTAGTGAAAGAGTTTATGTATCACCATGATCAGCAAAGCTTGTACTTGTCAGGGAGAAGCTATACTAGATTGGTTTGTTGTGAGAGACCAGAATAAAGTCTCCCACCTTCACCAATCAAAACTGGGTAGCGTGGTGATGAAAATGGCTAACCCACATTCATAAGGACATGTCTGAGGCCTTTTTTCCTGTAGTGGACTGGAAAAAGTTGTTGCTGTTGTTGTTGTTGTTGTTGTTGTACATATAACATTTACTTAAAAAGCAACCAGGAAGAAATATATCTTTTCCTATGGGTTTACGAGCTGAAAAAAAAAATTCCTTGTGCCAAAATAAAAACTTCCGACAATATATGTCTTTTCTTACCCTTTTATGACCAGTATATCACCGAGATAGTCCAAAACTATGGTTTCTCTTGCCCTATTGTTTTTCCTGCATTGAGCCTATTGCTTCCATTAAAGAACCAGAATCCAAAGAGACACAAAGAATCTCTTCCCTTCAAAAGACTTGTCAGTCTCAGGCAGATTTCGTTTCTTCCTCAGTCTCCTGTTAGGACGAGAGAGAGAGAGAGAGAGAGAGAGAGAGAGAGAGAGAGAGAGAGAGAGAGAGAGAGAGAGAGAGAGAGAGAGAGAGGGGGGGGCTCTTTTGTAGATTAAAATGAACCTGATGGGAAGTTAAGAAACCGTAAAACAAACTTGCCTTTTTTATATATATGTATAGATGGTATGTAGGGATGGATAGATTATAAAAATGCAAACCTGTTTCTAAAGATTCAATTTGATTTTAAAGATTTTCAAAGGTTTTTTCTATATATGATAAGTTTGAGGAGATTGAATAGACTAATTGTATAAAGTAAACTAGTTGGATTAGGGAAGGGAATAGATTTTTTTTCACCAGATGGAATCATAGAGAGAATATTTCAATTAATCTTCGACAGTTTGACATTCTGGGCCCAAATGGTAAAAAAAATGCAAGAGATGGAGTCATAGAAAGAATCTTTTAATTTATCTTAGACAGACTTGTACAAATTGAAAAAAAGGAAGATATAGAGTTATAGAGAGATTTTTTTTTATTTAATCTGTCTTGGACAGCTTTAAATTCTAGTCCAAATTGGAAAAAATGAAGAGATGGAGTTATAGAGAGAATCTTTAAATTTATTTTAAACAGCTTTAAATTCTGGTCCAAATTGGAAAAAATGAAGAGATGGAGTTATAGAGAGAATCTTTATGTGGCGGAGATCCGAAACCTCACATTACACTTTCTACTTGTTTCAATATAGAATGAGGAATGTTATGAAAACGTTATCTATAATACACTATAGTTACGTAATAAACTTCTTAGTATTTATAACACTGATATTGCACACTATTTATATTTCCTCAGTGAGTATTTTTAATCCAAATTCTTTCTTCAAGTATTTTCTGTCATGTTCTTGAAATACTTTCTGGGATTGTCATGGATTTTGAAACTTTATGAGGCTATTGACATAAACTTAAAGACAGGAATTGGAAATTTTTTTTTATCAATTCTTCATGAAAATATAGAAAAATTCCCCTCCTGATGGGGGGTAGATGGAGATGGTTTGGGCATGCTCTTCGCACTCCCCAAGAGAGATTAGTTCAACAAACGTTCAGCTGGGCTCCACAAGGCACTAGAAGAGCTAAAAAAGATAGGCCTACATGGCTGAGGACTATGAAGCACGAAGTAGGAGATGATGAATGGAGAAGTATTCTATTAAAAGCTCAAGATAGAGACGGCTTGTGAAATATAACCGAGGCCCTTTGCGTCAATAGGCGTAAAGATGATAGATCATGATAAATTCAGATTAAATTTGCCGTAAGTAATATGAGAATTTTACGAATTACTTTGAGAATCATCATTAAGATTAGAAGTATAGAGTAACTATTATTATTATTATTATTATTATTATTATTATTATTATTATTATTATTATTATTACCCACATATTTTCATCCTGGAGCCAAACCTCTTAAAGGTACAATCCACCCCTTATTTGAAAACCAAGACAAACCCTTTATTGATAAACTAATAAGTTAACAACGCAATGAATGTCCCCATGTGGTGTAATTTACGATTATGTCGCCATGAATGACTGCCTGAAATGTCCCTGATGATTAAGTGCTGGTATATAGAACATTCCAGAGTTAATTACAGTTTGTGACTGTGCATGATAATTGATAATCAGTTTCAGTGACGTTTGGAAATTCAGGTCACTTTTATGGTTCAATCAGGTTTGAGATCTTGGTACACTTGTTATGGCCTCATGAGATGAGCTCTTGGAAGTTGATGAGGTATATATATATATATATATATATATATATATATATATATACATATATATATATATCTATATTTATATATATACTGTATATATATATATATATATATATATATATATATATATATATATGTATATATATATATATATATATATATATATATATATATATATATCTATATATATCTATATATCCATCTACCTATCTATCTATATATATATGTATACACACACACACACACACACATATATATATATATATATATATATATATATATATATATATATATATATATATATATAT
>NC_090758.1:48017913-48032913 GCF_036898095.1 Palaemon carinicauda
GCTGGCAAGTATTGCTGGCCTTCCCCCTTAGATCTCCCTTAGGCTAAGATAAGTTTCTTGGCTGCGGGTGATCTGTCACTAAAGCAAGGTTGGTAGGACCCTCTTGTCCCTTCCCCCTCTTTCTCCGTAATGGCCTAGCCATTACTGTACTGTACGTCGTTCTACATCTGGACCTAGTATAGGTTAGGATGTGGAATTGACTCAGCCCCTTGCCGGCCGGCAGCTCTTATGTTTTCGAGTGCTGCCCGGACCTCTCTTGGTCCCTCATCCATGCCTGCCTGTAGAGCCAGACGGCATTGGTCAGGAAGCCTGAATTAGTTTCTCCCCTTCCTTATATGCACTCTTTCGGTTGCCGGGCTTGGAGGTTGTGTACACTCTTATCCCGGCATCCATTCTATTTTTCTTCTAGTACTGTACCCGACCCGGCTGCCGGACTATGAGGCCGGCAGCCGGGCAGGTGTAGTCCTCTGGTTCTTTTGCTGCCGGCTGGCATCGGTCTTGTACCTTTGCCGGCCGGCTTATGTCAGCCCTTGTCTGCCAGTCACCAAGAGTGTGGCCGGCAGCTGGGTACTACCTTGTGTAGTTGCCGACCGGCAGACATTGCCGGCCGACATTGGCTGTTGCCGGCCAGCAGTTGCTGCTGGCCGGCACATGCATTTGAACCAGAGTGCTGCCGCCTTATAGCTGTTAAGTAGTATTTTTGGGCTCAAGCCATGTCGTCCTGATGGAAGTTCCTTAAAGGCAGCTTCCTAGGGTATATTACAACTACGGCGATATTCCCAGAGAATTTACCTTAAGGTACCCAGAATTCTAACTCCTGGAGCGAGTATCTCTAAAAAAGACCTTAGGGATATCGTAAATATCAGCGGACGTATTCTTGACACGCCTCATAGCAATCTATACCCCGAATAGAGTTAACACTTCGTAGGGGTCAAATGGCAAGAAAACGAAAACGATAAGAAAGGGGGGAGCCGTTCATAAGGCATCTCTCCTCCCCGTTTCGTAAGCGTGCCCTGCGCCGCTCACGGCGCCATCTGTATTCCTTTTTGCGTAGCTATACGACTCGGTGTTTTTCCCTGTGTTACTATCAAAATCTTGGATTTACTCGTTTATTATGCTTTCTCCAACTTCTTCTGCCTCGGATAAGTTGAGTACTATTTCTTTTATGTATAAATGTAGGCTCTTGTTTAAAATTAAAGTAATTAAAAGAGTTATCTTTGATACAAGAGCTGTTGCCTGCTGGAGGCGTCATGGACGCTGTCGCTCGCTAGAATAGGATTTATTTGTTAGCAAGAGCGACGTTCCCAGCCCCTTGCGCTTTAATAATTAGCTGCTTAGCTTAATTAGGAATTCTGTTATGATGCGATAGTAGTGTGCCTGGCGAAAGTTTTGCCTAGGCTGACCAACACTAGTCTTCATAGGCTAGTTGTTGGCCCTTGTACTTCCTGCATGATAATTAGTCTTCCAAGTGTGATTTTATATTGCTTAAAGCGTTAGGCAACGTTATACATATAAGCTTTTTTCGAGTACTTTCCAAGATAGTATTGGAGTGAGTTTCGGGGAATTAGGTAATCGATTCTCTTAGTGCCTAGGCTAGGTTGTCTTAGGTCATTATAATATTATCTGTTTCCCCGTTTGCTCCCTTCTCTTCGGGGAAGGGGCAAACCCTTTCCCTCTGCTTAAGCCTTAGGCTTAACTCTAGTGGTTTGTTTGAATTAAATTTCAAATATATCTATGCTGGAGTAGTACTGTACCTTCCTGTTCTAACTGATTTGGTTCAGAGGGGGACAGTACAGCAGTGTATTAGTCTGAGTCCGTGTTGGTCTAGCGTGGGGCAGAGTCTCCCTTGCTGACTGACACGGGCATAGGGGGTTTATCCTCCTTGGATCACCTTGTTGGGTTCCTGTAGTGATCCCTTCGCTCGGTGACCCCTCAGACTTGTCCTCTTTGCCGTTCTGGATTCGGGATATGTTCCCTTTCTGGAATAGCAATTCCTTCCTTGCCTTGGTTTTAGGGAGGCATCCAGTAGTGCCGGCCTCCCTCCCGGGATTTCTCTGGCTGAGATGAGCTCTCTTAGTTGGGAATGACCCTTAACCAAGGCAAGGTTGGACAGGACCCTCTGTCCTTCCCTTCTATTTTTCCGTTTCCTTTGTGTCAGTCGTCCGCATCCGTACCTAGCCTAGGTTAGGATGGGGAACTGACGTGGTCCCCTGTCGGCCGGCAGAGTGTGCCGACCGGCAGAGACCCTTTCTTTTGAGTGCTGCCCGGTCCTTTCTTGGTCCCTCCACCGCTGCCGTCTGTAGATTCAGTAAGCAGTGGTTAGGAAGCCTGACTTAGTGTCTCCCCTTCCTCTCGGCACTCTTTCGGGTGCCGGGCGCAGAGGCTCATAGCCTCTTAGCCCGGCACTCATTCTGTTGTCTTCTTATGTGTTGTCCTTGCCGTCTGCCGGCCTAGAGGCCGGCCGCCGGTGGGGGGGGGGGGCTGTTCTCCAGTTCTCTTGCTGTCGGTCGGCGGTGGTTATATGCCTTTGCCGGCCGGTCTCTTGCTCATCTGCCGGCCACTATGAGTGGCGTCCGGCAGCCGAGCGCTACATGGTGTGGAGGCCAGCCGGCAGGGTTTGCTTACCGCTGCCGGCTGGCCTGCTACACTGCCCGGTTAGCCGGCCACTAAGAGTGATGGCCGGCAACACGGTGCTACCCGGGTGGCTGCGGACCGGCAACCACTGCCGGCCGGTTCAGGCATGGGATCTGGAGTTCTCCCCAATAGGGGTGATCTGGAGTTGTGTACTTGAGATCTACCTTTGGAAAAAAGGGGGGGGGGGGGGGGTACTGGCCGGCAATAGCCGGCCGGCACACCACCCTCATGTACTGTATCAGTTCTTTCTTGGGTGGTGTATTCTACCAAGGGAGACCATGATATAGTAGGTTACAACACTGTTTTTCTAACTTACTTGTGTTACTTTGTGCAATCACTTGGTGTCGCCTTACATGGATAAAAAGAAAATTCTTTTCATCTCTGGCCAGAATGGTAAAATTTTACCTTAGGTGTGAGCTACACCTAATTTCCCTTGGGAAATATGATCTCTGGTTACTCTAGTAAAGACTAACTATGTGATTTTTGGCTGGTGGGCTTCCACAGGTGATTGTGTGGGTTTCACAAGTAGGTGTTTTTCCCTTATTCTTTGTGAATACTCATATTTACATGTGAATTGAAATTCACTTGATATTCATGGAAATTTTCTTCATTTACAGGAGGAGCATCCGAAATGTGATAGTGTCTTCTGCAATGTCCGCAGCAAGAACTTTTGCGGACATGTGTCGTGTAGGAGGCACGCGGCTTGCGCAGCCTCCAATGATGACCATCGCTACTGGGATCCGCAGGTATGTGCAGTATGTACTAACCTGCTATCAGAGGCTTTTGAATCCCCTAGGTCGGCGGAGTCAAGGGATGCAGCGAGGGAGAAGCTCCGTTTATGGGTAAGGGGTTTCCAGAAGAACACCACTGGACCTTATCTTCCTAATGAGAAGATGAGGGCATACCTTTTTCCCAAAGCTTCCACTGATGCTGTTGTTCCCCAGCCTCGGCCGGAGATCCCTCTCGTCCAGATCCCAGTGGAGGAGGATGTTGCGGATGCCATGCAGGACATCCAGCTGGATGACAAGATGTCTGACTTGTCCGACCGTGCGGAACAGGACCTCCTCGCAGAGGGTGAGGAGGAGGATCAAGATCCTATTGCCGTGGAGGAAGAGGTTCCCGTACCTTCAGACGTTCCGGTTCAGGCCCCTGAACTTATCCCCTCTACTTTGTCCGCTCTTCCAGCAGAGCTGGGACAGGCTCTCTCTTCCATCGTTGGTATGATTCAACAGATGCAGAGGGAGAATAATCAGAAGGCCGCTACATTGGAGCTCCAGATGCAGAAGATCACAGCATCACGTGGACCTCCAAAGAAGCTCAACGTGAAGGACCTTCCTCTGTGCTCGGATGCCAACCCGTGGAGATATGCCGAGCACATGCCGATGAGGATCGGGAAGATCGTCATGTCGGAGAAACTGGGCTCAGTTTCCCTTGAGGAGGTGGAATTCTGGCCCAGTAGAGGGGCCTACCCGGACTGTTATGTCCGTCTGAAGAAAGAGCCGGCCTCGAAGGAGGAGACGGAACCGAAGGAGGTGATCATCCTGGATCACTCCAAGGCTCAAGCTACCTTAACATCTGCATTGAAGGAGAGGGGGTTCTCAAACTCTAAAGTTGCTGCTTTGAGTAAGAAGCACCCCTCCTTTGTATCCTCCCCGGCTAGGGCCTTCCCCTTTATGCAGAAAGGGTTCGCGGCCGTCTTGAAGGCGGTTGAAGCTGGCAAACCGTGTCCATCTCTGGAGGAATGCAAACCACTGTCGTTGGCCTTGCCATTGGATAATAAGGACTGGAAGGAGGTACACCTCACCTTCTCGGTTGGGAAGCTGGACGCCGACATTGCAGGTCAGCAGTTCGGCGAAAACCTTCCCAAGTTGTCGGAATTCCTCCTACGGAGGGAATTGGACACAAAGGAGCGTCTGGCAGCCTCGATGTCTCTCCAGACTAACATGGAGACAATGGCTAGCGACCCCAAGATGCCTGAGATGTTCATGGTAATGGCCAAGATCCATCTGGCCACGGTGACTAAGGACCTCTATTGCTTTGTCAAAGCGAGGAGGGCCTGTAGAGAGTTTGTTTTCGCCTCGGCCACAGTGAGGCATGAACCCAAGAGACTCATTTCATCTAGCATCTGGGGTAAAGATCTCTTTCCCAATGAAGTGGTCAAGGAGGTGGTGGACAAGGTAGCCACTGAGAACCGTAATCTTCTCCTTAAGTGGGGCCTGTCCCTTAAGAGGAAGTCTTCCCCTGATGAGGGCCCTCAGCCGAAAGGAAAGGCGAAGAAATCGAGGTTTTCTTCCCGTCCAGCCAAGCCTTTCAGACCACAACGACAGCAGCAGCAGCAGCCAGCTTTGCCTCCGGTACCACAACTGGTAGCCCAGACCCCGACCACCTTCCAATGGGTACCCCAAGCCGTGTCATCAGCATTCCCGGCATTCAATCCAGTGTTCGAAGGGCAATCGACCACGTTTCAAGCAAAGCCCAGAGGTGCAGCCAGAGGTTCGGCGAGACGCCCCTCTAGGGGAAGAGGATTCAGAGGTGGTCGCGGCCAGGGAGGCAAGACTGCAGGGGAGTCAAAGTGAAGTGTCGCCGGTAGGTGGGAGACTACAGTATTTCCGGGATCGCTGGACCTTCGATCCCTGGGCCCACAGCCTGCTCAAAAATGGACTGGGTTGGAGTTGGTACAGTACTCCGCCCCAGTGCCCTCAACTTTTCCAACACTCCACCCCCGTTTTGGAGGAGTACATTCAAGAACTGTTGGAGAAAAAGGTGATCCGGAGGGTAAAGTCCATCAAGTTTCAAGGGAGGCTGTTTTATGTTCCCAAGAAAGACTCGGGGAAACTCAGAGTCATTTTGGACTTGTCACCACTCAACAAGTTCATAGTGAACCACAAGTTCAAGATGTTAACGTTACAACACATAAGGGCCTTACTGCCCAAGAGGGCATATACCGTCTCCATCGATTTGTCAGACGCATATTGGCACGTTCCAATAAGTCGCTGTCTCTCCCCCTACCTAGGATTCAAGCTACAACAAAAACTTTATGCTTTCAGAGCGATGCCCTTCGGGCTAAACATAGCCCCAAGGATCTTTACGAAGCTTGCGAGCGCAGCGCTCAAACAGTTACGCCTAAAAGGGTTCCAGGTAGTAGCCTACCTGGACGATTGGTTGGTGTGGGCAGCATCCAGAGCGGAATGCTTGCAGGCTTCCCTACAGGTGATTCAGATCCTGGAATATCTAGGTTTCATGATCAACAGAAAGAAGTCTCGTCTTTCTCCAGCTCAGAGGTTCCAGTGGTTGGGAATTCACTGGGATCTAGTGTCACACCGTTTTTCCATTCCGATGTCGAAAAGGAAGGAAATAGCGGGGTCTGTCAGGAGACTTCTAGGTTCCGAGAGGATATCAAGACGCGAACAAGAGAGGGTTTTGGGCTCTCTTCAATTCGCATCAGTAACAGACCCAGTGCTAAGAGCACAGCTAAAAGATGCAGCGGGAGTTTGGAGAACCTTTGCATCGAAAGAGCGAAGGGACTTGAAGAGACCGGTCCCACTTCGGCTACGTTCTCTTCTCAGACCGTGGTCTCAAGCCAGTCGTCTAAAGAGGTCAGTACCTCTTCAGCCACCCCCCCCCGTCAGTGACAATCCACACAGACGCCTCAAAGGTAGGGTGGGGGGTCACTCCCATCGGAAAAAAGTGCAAGGGACCTGGTCCAAGCTATTTGGGACTTTTCACATAAACTTTCTAGAAGCTATGGCAGTGCTTCTTACCCTGAAGAAAGTATCCCCACGTCACTCGATCCATGTAAGGTTGGTACTGGACAGCGAGGTGGTAGTGAAATGTCTGAATCGGCGGGGATCAAGATCTCCACCTCTCAACCAGGTAATGTTAGCTATATTTCGACTGGCGGAGAAGAAGAAGTGGCACCTGTCAGCAGTTCACCTTCAAGGAGTCCGGAATGTGACCGCGGACGCTCTATCCAGGGTTACACCGATAGAGTCGGAATGATCCCTAGACGCAGGATCATTCTCCTTCATCTTGAGACAAGTCCCAGAACTGCAGATAGACCTCTTCGCGACGAAGGACAACAAGAAGCTGCCGAGATATGTGTCCCCATACGAGGACCCCTTGGCGGAAGCAGTAGATGCGATGTCCCTCGATTGGAACAGATGGTCCAGGATCTACCTGTTTCCCCCTCACAATCTGATGTTGAGGGTCCTCAACAAACTGAGATCCTTCAAGGGAGTAGCAGCAATAGTGGCCCACAAGTGGCCGAACAGTGTATGGTTCCCTCTAGCTCTGGAACTACGACTAGAGTTTCTACCACTCCCGGACCCAGTTCTGTCCCAGCAAGTCCAGAAGTCGACTGTCTACGCTTCATTACAGAAAACCCGGACCCTGCAGCTCATGATTTTCTCTCCCTAGCGGTGAAGAAACGGTTCAGAATCTCGAAAGATAGCATCGACTTCCTGGAAGAATATAAGTGTAAGTCTACTAGAAGGCAGTATGAATCAGCATGGAAGAAATGGGTAGCCTTTGTCAAAGACAAGAATCCGCACGAGATCTCTACGGAGTTCTGCCTATCCTTCTTCATCCACCTCAACGGACAGGAGCTGGCAGCTAACACGATTTCTACATGTAAGTCAGCTCTGACAAGACACATTCTATATGCCTTCCAGGTAGACCTCGCTAACGAGATGTTTAACAAGATCCCGAAGGTCTGTGCTAGGCTTAGACCTTCAGCTCCTCCAAAGCCTATTTCATGGTCTTTAGACAAAGTCCTTCATTTTGCCTCATTACTGGATAATGAGGAGTGTGCATTGAAGGACCTGACTAAAAAGGTGATCTTCCTTTTTGCCCTTGCTTCTGGGGCCAGAGTTAGTGAGATTGTAGCCCTCTCGAGAGAGGAGGGCCGGGTTCAGTTCCTGGATGGGGGAGAACTGAACCTGTTTCCGGACCCTACGTTTCTCGCTAAGAACGAGTTGCCCACCAACAGGTGGGGTCCCTGGAGAATCTGCCCTCTGAAAGAAGATGCATCTCTATGTCCCGTAGAATGCCTAAAGGTCTATCTTCGTAGAACTTCAGACTTCTATGGGGGTCAACTATTCAGAGGAGAAACATCGGGCTCGAATTTATCTTTAAATCAGCTTAGGGCGAAAATTACATATTTTATTCGCAGAGTGGATCCTGACAGTTCACCCGCAGGTCATGATCCGAGGAAAGTTGCTTCATCCTTAAACTTCTTTAATTGTATGGATTTTGAACACCTTCGTTCATACACTGGCTGGAAGTCTTCCAGGGTATTCTTTCGCCACTATGCTAAGCAAGTGGAGCAGCTAAAGAGGTCTGTGGTAGCAGTTGGTTGCGTCGTTAACCCTGCTGTTTAACTCTGCGAGGAACAGTGGAATTATTTGGGTGATGGTAGCACAAGTACGGACAGGTGTGCCGAGCGTTTCTGACGCTAATGTCAGTGAATAGTAACATGGACGTTTAACTTTGATACCTGACAAGTGACCTGATTGTTTTCTTTCAGATAACCATACATCCATGCACTACGGTACTTGTGTAAATTGTTGGTCATCCACCTATCATATGTATATATTTGTGGTAACCATGTCGATTTATTGTTACTCAATAAACTTGTTCTCGGGAACCTCGCGTCTCCTTCACCTATATTGATTTCATTTTAATTATTGAGCATTTAGCCTATGTATATTAATTGGGGATATCTATAATAGCCTATTCCTTAATGCAAGCCTTGTTGCACTGGTTTATACTTTCCTTAGCATAAAGGACTCCACCCCTCTCTGAGGACGGTGGCGGCAGCAAGTTTAATCCTACGCAGATATAACCTTTTTGTCTATTTCTACTTCGACCAGGGTGCTGGTCGGGATTTTTCCCTTGGATGCTGTAGTTCCGTAAGGACTATGCTTTACTTCATATAGAGTGAGACCACTATATTGTACTGGCTTGCGAGTGATTCATACATAGGTATATGTACTCTTCGTTCGTTTCTAGAGTCTAGTAGGACTCCTCCCTGTAGGGGGCAGGAAGCGCTTTCATGGCTTATGATTAGTGAAAAGATGTATAACGGTAACATCTTAGGTCTTTCAGTCGAGTTGACTAAGAAACATCCACAGATACAGTAATGCTCTGGTATACTTCCATCAGGACGACATGGCTTGAGCCCAAAAAACGGATTTTGAGTGAAGCGAAAAATCTATTTTTGGGTAAGATGGCCATGTCGTCCTGATGGACCCGCCCTGTCCCTTTTCAAAAAAAAAAAAAAAAAAAAAAAAGAGAAAAGGGCTGTAGGATCCCTCCCTACATACAGTATCTGTAGCACCTCGTGTATCGCTACAAGGAATACAGATGGCGCCGTGAGAGGCGCAGGGCACGCTTACGAAACGGGGAGGAGAGATGCCTTATGAACGGCTCCCCCCTTTCTTATCGTTTTCGTTTTCTTGCCATTTGACCCCTACGAAGTGTTAACTCTATTCAGGGTATAGATTGCTATGAGGCGTGTCAAGAATACGTCCGCTGATATTTACGATATCCCTAAGGTCTTTTTTAGGGATACTCGCTCCAGGAGTTAGAATTCTGGGTACCTTAAGGTAAATTCTCTGGGAATATCGCCGTAGTTGTAATATACCCTAGGAAGCTGCCTTTAAGGAACTTCCATCAGGACGACATGGCCATCTTACCCAAAAATAGATTTTTCGCTTCGCTCAAAATCCGTTACTTTAAAGCTAGTTGTGGTGTGTGCCGGCCGGCAAGTGCTGGCCGGCACGTATCCCCCTATACTGTACTAGTATTCTTCAGTATAACATATACAGTAAGAAGAAAACTATGGTAAGGGTTTTGGTACAGCACTGTGTCTTCTAACACTATTGTGTTTTCTTGCACATCCCTTTGCTGTTGCCCTACAGATAGGAAAGTGAGTTCTTTCCTGTCTATTATCCAGGATTTTAAAATCATTGCTTAGGTGTGAGCTCCACCTGTTTCCTCTGGAAACCTTGCATTGGTTACTCTAGAAGAGATTAACCATTTGATTTTATTATCTGGAAGGCTGCATCAATGGGTTGTGAGGGAAACACAAGTGTGTGTCTTTCCTTTCTGAATTGTTATGCTATACTATGCATATCCAGTGATACATAGTTCACTTGATACTCATGGAAATTTCTTCTCTTTACAGAAGGACACTCCGAAGTGCGGAAGTGCTTTCTGCAACGTCCGCAGCAAGAACCTCTGCGGACATGAGTTTTGTAGGAGACACGTAGCATACGCTGTCTCCAAGGATGATCTCCGGTATTGGGACCCTCAGGTATGTACTGTGTGCACTAACCTGATTACTGAAACCTTTGATGGAGGAATCAAGGGATATAGCTAGGAAGAAGCTTCGTACCTGGGTAAGGGGCTTCCAAAAGAACACTTCTGGCCCTTATCTTCCAAGTGAGAAGATGAGGGCGTATCTTTTCCCTAAGGCATCAGCTGATGCAGTGATTCCCCAGCCTCAAGAGGAGATCCCCTAAGTTCAGATCTAGGTGGATGCTGTAGTTGCGGTCGCGATGCAAGACATCCAGTTAGATGACAGGATGTCTGATGTGGACGAGTGTCTGGAGGAAGACCTCCTGGCAGAAGCCCAGGATGAAGTTCAAGCCCCAGACCTTGTAGAGGTAGACGTCGACGAGGTGTCGGCTACTCCGGTTCAGATTCCGGAGCCTATTCCCTCAACATTTGCCGGTCTCCCAGTAGAGCTGGGACAGGCCCTCTCTTCTATTGTTGGAATGATCCAACAAATGCAGAAGGAGAATCAGGAGAAGGCGGCTGCAATGGAACTGCGAATGCAGTGCCTTGCAGAATCACATGGGCCCCAGAAAAAGCTCAATGTGAAAGACCTTCCCTTGTGCTCAGATGCTAACCCATGGAGGTATGCTGAGCACATGCCGATGACGACTGGAAAGATCTTCATCTCGGATAAGCTGGGCTCAGTTCCCCTGGAGGAGGTGGAATTCTGGCCCAGCAAAGCATCATATCCGGACTGTTATGTCCGGCTGAGGAAGGAACCAGCTTCAAAGGAGGAGATAGAGCCGAAGGAGGTCATAGTGATGGACCATGCTAAGGATCAAGCTCTACTTTCATCCTCGATGAAAGAGAGGGGCTTCTCTAACTCAAAGGTAGCCGCATTGAACAGGAAGCTCCCTTCCTTTGTGTCCTCGCCTACTAGAGCCTTCCCCTTTTTACAGAAAGGGTTTCTGGCTGTACTAAAAGCAGTCGAGGCCGGCAAGCCTTGCCCCTCCCTAGAGGAGTGTAAACCCTTGTCGCTGGCCCTGCCTATGGACCACAAAGACTGGAAGGACGTTCATCTTACGTTCTCAGTTGGAAAGTTGGAGGCTGATATTGCCGGACGTCAGTTCGGCGAGGACCTCCCTAAGCTGTCTGACTTTCTTTTGCGAAGAGAGTTCGTTACAAAAGAAAGACTGACTGCCTCAATGTCTCTTCAGACTACTCTCGAGACGATGGCAAGTGACCCCAAGGTCCATGAAATGTTCATGGTAGTGGCCAAGACTCATCTGGCCACAGTGACGAAGGACCTTCATGGCTTCGTCAAGGCAAGGAGAGCTTGTAGGGAGTTCGTGTTTACCTCGGCTACGGTGAGGCACGAGCCAAGGAAACTAATCCCCTCCAACATTTGGGGAAAAGACCTTTTCCCTACCGACTTGGTCAAAGAAGTTGTTGATAAGGCCGCCTTGGAGAATAGAAACCTTCTCCAGAAGTGGGGCCTGTCTATGAAAAGAAAGTCTTCCCCGGATGAGGGTCCTCAACCAAAGAGGAAGACTATGAGGACTAGGCTACCGTCTCGGCCAGCCAAGCCTGTTAGACAGCAACAGCAACTGCAATTTCCATTGCCCCCAGTGTCCCAGATCGTGGCACAAACCCCGACCACTTTTCAGTGGGTACCCCAGGCCGTGTCGACACAGTCCACGGCATTCACCCCAGCGTTCGAAGGGCAGTCTACTTCCTTTCGAGCAAAGCCTAGAGGAGCAGCCAGAGGCTCGTCTAGACGCCCCTCAAGGGGAAGGGGATTCAGGGGTGGTCGTGGTCAGGAAGGCAAGACCTCAGGACGGCAGTCCAAGTGAGGTGATACCGGTAGGAGGGAGACTTCTGAAATTTCGGGATCGGTGGACCTTCGATCCCTGGGCCCACAGCCTACTCAAGAATGGACTGGGCGGGAGCTGGTTCAGCACTCCACCCCCGTGCCTTCGGTTTTTCCAACACTCCACCCCCGTTATGGAGGAGTACGTTCAAGAACTATTGGAGAAAAAAGGAGATCCGAAGGGTGAAGCCCATCAATTTCTAAGGGAGGCTGTTTTGTGTTCCCAAGAAAGACTCGGAAAAGCTCAGAGTCATTCTGGACTTGTCGCCACTCAACAAGTTCATAGTGAATTGCAAATTCAAAATGCTAACACTGCAACACATAAGGACCTTACTGCCCAAGAGGGCATATTCCGTCTCTATAGACTTGTCAGACGCCTATTGGCACATTCCAATTGGCCATCGACTCTCCCTCTACCTAGGGTTCAGGCTACAACGAAGACTATACGCCTTCGGAGCCATGCCATTCGGGCTAAACATAGCCCCAAGGATTTTTTTGAAGCTTGCGAGCGTAGCTCTCAAACAATTACGCCTAAAGGGAATTCAGGTAGTAGCCTACCTGAACGACTGGTTGGTGTGGGCAGCATCCGAGACAGAATGCTTGCAAGCTTCCAGTCAAGTGATCCAGTTCCTAGAGTACCTAGGCTTCAAGATCAACAGAAAAAAGTCTCGACTTTCTCCATCTCAAAAGTTCCAGTGGCTGGTAATCCACTGGGACCTTTTGTCACACCGTTTCTCCATCCCAGCGAAGAAAAGGAAGGAGATAGCGGGTTCTGTCAAGAGACTTCTAGATTCCGAAAGGATATCAAGACGCGAGCAGGAGAGGGTACTGCGCTCTCTCCAGTTTGCTTCGGTGACAGACCCAGTGCTAAGAGCACAGCTAAAGGATGCAATCGGAGTTTGGAGAAGTTATGCATCAAACGCGCGAAGAGATCTGAGAAGACCAGCCGCTTCGGCTAAGTACTCTTCTCAGGCCTTGGTCCCAAGTCGGTTCTTCTTCAGCCACCTCCCCCGTCGGTGACGATTCACTCAGACGCCTCGAAGGAGGGATGGGGAGGTCACTCTCATCGGAAAAAAGTCCACGGGACTTGGTCCAAGCTATTCAAGACCTTTCACATAAAACTTTCTAGAAGCTAGGGCAGTGCTCCTTACCTTAAAGAAAGTCTCCCCGCGTCACTTGATCCACATAAGGTTGGTGATGGACAGCGAGGTAGTTGTGAGATACTTGAATCGACAAGGATCGAGGTCACCACCTCTCAACCAGGTGATGTTGACCATCTTCCGATTGGCGGAAAAGAAGAAATGGTACCTGTCGGCAGTTCACCTTCAAGGAGTCCGCAATGTGACAGCGGACGCTCTATCCAGGTTCACACCGATAGAGTCGGAATGGTCCTTAGACGCAGGATCATTCTCCTTCATTCTGAATCAGTCCCAGAACTGCAGATAGACCTCTTTGCGACGAAAGACAACAAGACGTTGCCCCTGTACGTGCCCCGTACGAGGACCCCTTAGCGGAAGCAGTGGACGCGATGTCCCTCGACTGGAACAGATGGTCCAAGATTTATCTGTTCCCTCTTCACAACCTTCTGTTGAGGGTCCTCAACAAACTGAGATCCTTCAAAGGGTAGCGGCAATAGTGGCCCACAAGTGGCCGAACAGCGTGTGGTTCCTCCTGGCATTGGAACTGTAGCTGAAGTTTGTACCGCTACCAGATCCAGTTCTGACCCAGCGAGTCCAGAAGTCAACTGTCTGCGCTTCATTACAGAAAACCCGGACCCTGCAGCTCATGATTTTCTCTCCCTAGCGGTGAGAAAGCGTTTCGGGATTTCGAAAGCCAGCATAGACTTCCTTGAGGAATATAAGTGCAAATCTACTAGAAGGCAATATGAGTCATCTTGGAGAAAATGGGTGGCCTTTTGTCAAGGCGAAGAATCCGCAGGAGATCTTGACAGACTTCTGCTTATCTTTCTTCTCCACCTCCATGGTCAAGGATTGGCAGCTAACACGATTTCAGCGTGTAAGTCTGCTTTGACAAGACCCATTCTATATGCCTTCCAGGTCGACCTAGGTAACGAGATCTTTATTAAAGTCCCGAAAGCCTGTGCTAGGCTCAGACCTTCAGCACCTCCAAAGCCCATTTCATGGTCTTTAGACAAGTTCTTCATTTCGCTTCTCTGTTGAGCAATGAAGAGTGTGCGTTAAAGGATTTGACACAAAAAGTTATTTTCCTATTTTGCACTCGCGTACGGGGCCAGGGTTAGTGAGATTGTAGCCTCTCGAGAGAGGCAGGTCGTGTTCAGTTCCTGGTTGGGGGAGAACTGAACCTGTTTCCGGATCCTACGTTTCTCGCCAAGAATGAGTTACCCACCAACAGGTGGGGTCCCTGGAGAATCTGCCCTCTGAAAGAAGATGCATCTATATGTCCAGTAGAATGCCTAAAGGTCTATCTTCATAGAACTTCAGACTTCAAGGGTGGTCAACTATTCAGGGGAGAAAAATCAGGCTCAAATTTATCTCTGAATCAACTCAGAGCGAAAACCACATATTTTATTCGCAGAGCGGATCCTGACAATACACCCGCAGGTCACGATCCGAGGAAAGTTGCCTCATCCTTAAATTTCTTTAATTGTATGGATTTTGAACATCTCCGTTCATATACTGGCTGGAAGTCTTCCAGAGTGTTCTTTCGCCACTATGCGAAGCAAGTAGAGGAACTAAAGAGATCTGTGGTAGCAGTGGGTCGCGGTGTTAACCCTACTGTTTAACTCTGCGAGGAACAGTGGTCTTAATTGGGACGATTAATTCCAGGGTGAGTGTGTAGTTACATACTGTACTACAAACTAAGTGAGGGCACTGTGTTGCCCATGTAGACTGTTCCATTTCCGAAGGTGAACCTAGCATAAGTGCAGACATGTGTGCCGAGCGTTTCTAACGCTAATGTCATTGATTTGTAATACAGACTTTTATGACTTTGATACCTCGGTATCTTAAAAGTGGTATTTAATGTTTTTCTTTCAGACAAACAAGCTCTGTTTACTATCATACTTATGCTTAAAGTTTTGGGTTATCCTCTTCTTATGTATATATATATATACAATTGTGGTTAACCTGTCTATTTATTGCCTGTCAATAAACTGGTTCTTGAGAACCTTGCGTCTCCTTCACCTGTGTCAATTTATGGGTATAATTGAGCATTCATTCTATGTACCTTACCTGGGA
>NC_090758.1:48042913-48052913 GCF_036898095.1 Palaemon carinicauda
ATGATGAAGTGAAAGTAAGAGAAACTGGTAATTTAGAGGAGGAGTGGAAGTTAGCAAAAGAAAATTTTGTTGGGATTGCAAGTGATGTGTGTGGCAAGAAGGTTGTTGGAGGCAGCATGAGGAAGGGCAGTGAATGGTGGAATGAAGGAGTGAAGGTATAAGTAGAAGAGAAAGAGGGCTTTTGAAGAATGGCTGCAGAGTAATAGTGTAGAGAAGTGTGAAAAATATAGAGAGAAAAATGTGGAAGTAAAGCGCAAGGTACGTGAGGCAAAGAGGGCAGCTGACCTGAGGTGGGGTCAGGGATTGGGTCATTCATATGAAGAGAATAAGAAGGAGATTTGGAAAGAAGTGAAGAGAGTAAGGAAGGCTGGCTCAAGAATTGAAGAGACAGTGAAAGATGGAAATGGAAGGTTGTTAAAAGGAGAGGAGGCAAGGAAAAGGTGGGCGGAATATTTTGAAAGTTTACTGAATGTTGAGGATAATAGGGAGGCAGATATAATTGGTGTTGCAGGTGTTGAGGTGCCGGTGATGGGGTATGAGAATGAGAGAGAGATAACAATAGAGGAAGTGAGGAGAGCACTAGATGAAACGAGAGTAGGAAAAGCGTCTGGTATGGATGGTGTGAGAGCTGAGATGTTGAAGGAAGAGCGTGTGACTGTACTTGAATGGTTGGTGAGATTGTTTAATATGTGTTTTGTGTTGCCAATGGTACCAGTAGATTGGGTTTGTGCATGTATTGTACCACTATAATGGTAAGGGAGATGTGTATGAGTGCTGTAATTCAAGAGGTATTAGTTTGTTAAGTGTAGTTAGAAAGTGTATGGTAGAGTAATGATTAATAGGATCAAGGATAAAACAGAGAATGCAATCTTATAAATACAGGGTGGTTTTAGAAGAGGTAGGCGTTGTATGAATCAGATTTTTACAGTCAGGCAGATATGCGAGAAATATTTAGCAAAAGGTAAGGAGGTGTATGTTGTGTTTATGGATCTGGAGAAAGCGTATGATAGAGTTGATAGGGAAGCAATGTGGAATGTGATGAGGTTATATGGAGTTAGTGGAAAGTTGTTGCAAGCAGTGAAAAGTTTCTACAAAGGTAGTAAAGCATGTGTTAGGATAGGAAATGAAGTGAGTGATTGGTTTCCGGTGAGAGTGGGGCTGAGACAGGGATGTGTGATGTCACCGTGGTTGTTTAACTTGTATGTTGATGGAGTGGTGAGAGAGGTGAATGCTCTAGTGCTTGGACGAGGATTAAAACTGGTAGACGAGAATGACCATGAATGGGAGGTAAATCAGTTGTTGTTTGCAGATGATACTGTACTGGTTGCAGACACAGAAGAGAAGCTTGGCCGATTAGTGACAGAATTTGGAAGAGTGTGTGTGAGAAGGAAGTTAAGAGTTAATGTGGGTAAGAGTAAGGTTATGAGATGTACGAGAAGGGAAGGTGGTGCAAGGTTGAATGTCATGTTGAATGGAGAGTTACTTGGGGAGGTGGATCAGTTTAAGTACTTGGGGTTTGTTGTTGCAGCAAATGGTGGGGTGGAAGCAGATGTACGTCAGAGAGTGAATGAAGGTTGCAAAGTGTTGGGGGCAGTTAAGGGAGTAGTAAAAAATAGAGGGTTGGGCATGAATGTAAAGAGAGTTCTATATGAGAAAGTGATTCTACCAACTGTGATGTATGGATGGGAGTTGTGGGGAATGAAAGTGATGGAGAGACAGAAATTGAATGTGTTTGAGATGAAGTGTCTAAGGAGTATGGCTGGTATATCTCGAGTAGATAGGGTTAGGAACGAAGTGGTGAGGGTGAGAACGGGTGTAAGAAATGAGTTAGCAGCTAGAGTGGATATGAATGTGTTGAGGTGGTTTGGCCATGTTGAGAGAATGGAAAATGGCTGTCTGCTAAAGAAGGTGATGAATGCAAGAGTTGATGGGAGAAGTACAAGAGGAAGGCCAAGGTTTGGGTGGATGGATGGAGTGAAGAAAGCTCTGGGTAATAGGAGGATAGATGTGAGAGAGGCAAGAGAGTGTGCTAGAAATAGGAATGAATGACAAGCGATTGTGACACAGTTCCGGTAGGCCCTGCTGCTGCTTCCGATGCCTTAGATGATCGCGGAGGTAGCAGCAGTAGGGGATTCAGCATTATGAAGCTTCATCTGTGGTGGATAATGTGGGAGGGTGGGCTGTGGCACCCTAGCAGTACCAGCTGAACTCGGTTGAGTCCCTTGTTAGGCTGGAAGAACGTAGAGAGTAGATGTCCCCTTTTTTGTTTTGTTTCATTTGTTAATGTCGGCTACCCCCCAAAATTGGGGGAAGTGCTTTGGTATATATATATATATATATATATATATATATATATATATATACATATATATATATAATATATATATATATATATATATATATATATATATATATATATATATATATATATATATATATATATATATATATATATATATATATATATATATATATATATATATATATATATATATATATATATATATATATATATATATATATATATATGTATGTATGTGTGTGTATATGTGTTTGTTTGGGTGCTTGTGTGTGTAATTTTCCTGCTTGCATAAAAATTCAAAGCAATTCTTCATCCATGAAATCACCCCTTCTTTGCTCAACACATATAGTCTACGAGAATTGCACTCCCAGTTAGACGCAGCTTAAGATAACCCACTTAAATCCAATCATAGTTTCTAACACTCTCTCAACCCCAGATAAGAAAGGAGGGACGAATCTTGGGCTTATGCTTATTCCTTGCAACGGCCTTTAGCCTTCGGTTGCAGGTTATTATTTATGATTTTATATTCGTGGTATAAATTATCTAGTCATTATTACGTTACATTAATTATATTTTATAATTATATTAAAATTCTATTATTTTACTATTTTCTATTTTGTTTTTTTATTATTTTATCATTCTGTTATTCTATTATTCTAATATTCCATTATCCTATTGTTCTATTAATCTAATATTCTATTATTCTATTATTCTAAAATTATATCAATCTAATATTCTATTAATCTATTATTCTATTATTCTAAAATTCTATTAATCTAATATATATTATTCTATTATTCTATTTTCTATTATTCTATTATTCTATTATGCTATTATTCTATTATTCTATTATTCTAAAATTCCATTAATCTATTATTCCATTATTCTATTATTCTATTATTCTAAAATTTCATTAATCTAATATTCTGTTATTCTATTATTCTATTATTGTAATATTCTATTATCCCATTATTCTATTAATCTAATATTCTATTATTCTAGAATTACATTAATCTAATATTCTATTAATCTATTATTCCATTATTCTAAAATTCCATTAATCTATTATTCCATTATTCTATTATTCTATTATTCTAAAATATCATTAATCTAGTATTCTATTATTTTATTATTCTATTCTGATATTCTATTATTCTATTATTCTATTATGCTATTATTCTATTATTCTATTATTCTATTATTCAAAAATTCCATTAATCTATTATTCCATTATTCTATTATTCTAATATTCTATCATTCTATTATTCAAAACAGGTTCAAAGGTTAATGGCCTCATTGGCTCAGTAGTCATAACTTAGGCGAAAAATTTAATATTCAATAAATATACCACAACTATATATTCATCCCACTCTCTCATTTCCAATACAATATACATAAATCTACTCAACCTTCCATATAATCCCATATACCAATTCTGCCTTACCTTATTTCATTATTTTTCCCTCCCCTATATAAAATATATCTACCCCTTTAGCTTATTCCCTTAGGGGGAATCTCTTTGCCAACCTCTATCAACCTTTATCAGGTATAGGAAGGGACAAAGCCTAGACTTTGGCTGGCCAGTTGTGAAATTCGTTAATGGTTGTCAAATCTTGGCCCAAGTTTGACTATGTTTACTTTTATGATAGAATTTATTTATTATTCTTTTTTTTTTAGAAAATGTTTTCTCTTGGTTTTTTTATATACTTTTTATCATATTTTCTTAGGATTATTTTGTTTTAATTTGGATTTTTTTTTTTGTGGGTTTTTCTGTTTTATGAAATTGGACATAAAACTTTTTTTTTTCCTACATACTTTCTAAAATATTCTCTTCAGAGTTGATTTTTCTAATTTTATTTTTTATTTTTTTTCTGTGGGTTTTTCTGTTTTATGAAATTGGACATAAAACTTTTTTTTTACATGTTTTATATAATGTTTTCTTAACAGTTTTTTGTTTTGTTTTTGAAGTGGTAGGTATTATTATTATTATTATTATTATTATTATTATTATTATTATTATTATTATTATTATTATATTGCACCAAAACCCTAATAATAATAATAATAATAATAATAATAATAATAATAATAATAATAATAATGATGATGATGATGATGATGATGATATTATTACTATTAATAATGATAATAATAATAATAATAATAATAATAATAATAATAATAATAATAATAATAATAATAATAATCATTCTCTTTCTTCCTATTATTATTATTATTATTATTATTATTATTATTATTATTATTATTAAACTCCAGTAATAGAATATAAAAGATCTACAATATCCTTAAAATACAACGACTGATCTATTAAAGAAAAAAGAAATGTAAAATACATAAGATTATTCAAAGTGTATCCCCAGTTACTCTATAGATAAAGCCACTTCTATACATAAAATTTTAGTCTTGGCGAGACAGTTAAGATAAGAAAGGATGTCTGGAAAGGATAAGTCTTTTGTCTCCTTGGAATAAGCTGTTATGAAAAGAGATGAATGATAGATTTTAACCGATTAGGGAGTTAAAATGGCTAGGGACAGGGATGGGAGTGGATGAATGGGTGGGCAGTGGGTGAGGCGGTGGGCAGATGCGGAAAATGGTGGGTTTAGGGATAAGGAAATGTTGATTCAATAGATAGATGAATAGCTGAGATACTCCTCGTTTTCTTTTAGATATTAAAACGTATAGAAAATGGATTCTAATTCTTGGTGTTATGTAATCACGTCAAATAATACGCTTATGTATAATTTCTTTCCTGTCACGTTCAGTGGGGAAGGGAGATTAGTCATACCCTTGTGAGATGGAGTAATTTGAGAGGTATACGTGGATACCACACTATCCCACAAATTGCCGAAATAGCGGTTTTGTAGTCAATATAGAGCAAGGGGATGGGAAGGGTTATTTTTGTATTTGCCTGTGTGTCTATCTATCTGAATATTTCGACATATTTTTTCACGGGGCGCGTACACTATATATACATAATTTTTGATGGGGCACGTACACTAGTGTGTATATATAAAAATATATATATATTATTATTATATATATATATATATATATATATTATATATATATATATATATATATATATATATATATATATATATATATGTGTGTGTGTGTGTGTGTGTGTGTGTATGTATATACAGTAATACCTATATTCTTAATTAGCTCTAAGCGACATGACGTAAGTCGATTTTCGACGAAGGACGGATTTCCACCCTACGAAGCGACTTATATGCTTCCTACACATGTACTAAGCACAAATACGAACTTACAACCTGCTATATATATATATATATATATATATATATATATATATATATATATATATATATATATATATATAAATAGATCCCTACAGAGCACTTAACACTGCAGCAATTTATCGTTACTTTACGACGTAGAAAGTGATATTATGGCAAAATGGATGGTGTATGTCAAACTGACCTTACTGAGGTTATTACTTTTATACATTGTATACATGGGTATATATACACATATATAAGCATTTATTTATACTTTATGTATACACACAAATACACACAAATATATATATATATATATATACATATATATATATGTATATATATATATATATATATGTTTATGCATATATATATATATATATATATATATATATATATATATATATATATATATATATATATATATATATATATATTTATGTTTATGCATATATATATATATATATATATATATATATATATATGTTTATGTATATATATAAATATATATATATATATATATATATATATATATATATATATATTTATATATATATATATATATATATATATATATATATACATATATATAACATATATATATACATATATATATATATATATATATATATATATATATATATATATATATTATTACAAAAATATTATTTTGACTACTTCTCTGTTGCATCAGCGCCATCTAGCCATCGCTAAGCAAACACTCCAGCGCCATCTAGCCATCGCTAAGTAAACGCTCCAGCGCCATCTAGTAATTGCTAAATCGGCAATAAATTGTATATATTGTACATAATCCTTGATTAGGCATATAAGTTTACTTTTTCCTATTTGTTTAAATCTAGAGCAGTCTGGTTTACCCAACCAAAGTGTAAAGTGTTATTTTAGTTTATACTTAAGCTGTTTATAAATGTATTGCCATTCATTCTTGAGTGTCTTTTCCCGTTGGTGTTGCATCATTTATCTACAGTAGCAGTTGACGAATAAATTAAGAACTGAAGTGGTAAGAACATTGGGGCCATTGAGGGTACAGTTTGCATTCCTCGGAAGAAGGTTTTAAATCTGGAAATGAGAATATGAGGAACGTGACAGTGGGGGCCTTACCGGGATCGTGGTAATTTTGATTCATTGTGAATATTAATATTATATAGTTTAAGTGCCCCAATTGCCCAATTTGTTATTGAAATTTAAGCTGTGCTGTGAAAATCCTTAAACAGTATTAGACCACCTTGGGTAACATATTGTAATTTGTGTATCAACGGTTATTGTGTGTGAATGATTGTGGCACCAGCGGGAGGACCACATACAGCATTTGGGTAAGCCAGGCTCATCAAATAATCAGGTATTTAAGCTATGCTAAATATCTTAAGTGTTCACTAGCATACTAGATACGTACCCATTTAATCATTTTTTATGAGGCATCACGGCTTCTTTTGGGCCATCCTAGTATTGATCTGGGTCACTTCCATTGGCTTTTGAAAGCCACAAAGGCAAATAAGCCTTCATTTTTGTAGTGATATTTGATGGAAGTTCTTCACTAGGGAGTAGCTAACCCTTATCAACCTTCCAACTCTATATCACAAATCTTTTCTATTGGTTACTTTATAGTTACTTGTTAAGGTATTTTTGAATGTTCATTTGCTATTGAATATTTTGCATTGTTTTTTGGATATCAAAACTTTACCATAAATGTGCCGAAGATAGGTGTATATCATAGTTGCCAATATGTCATTTAAGGCATTAGATTTTGCAGCAGACATTAAAGAACATTTAGGAGCGTTGAGGTATGCTAAAAAGGCAGAGTTACTGAAACTTGCGGAAGACCACGATGTTGTTGTTCCTGCAGGTGCAGTTAAGAAAGAGATTCTGGGACTGGTATTGACAAAGTTAGTCGATAAGGGTTATATATCAGAGGAAGAAGCAAAAATGGTATGGCCTTTAGCATTGGAGAAAGCTTCTCAACCCACAGCTGAGACCTTGAAGTTAATGATAGAGTTAGAGAGAGCAAAGGCTGAAGCTGAAATAGCTAAAGAAAGAGCTTCACTAGAGTTCATGAAAGAGAGAGAGAGAATGAACATTGAAGTCGAAAAGGTTCGTCTAGAAAATTTGGAAATCGAAAAAGAAATTGATAATAAGAAGAAACTGGAACTAGAACGACAATTGGTAGAAATAAGGCTAAGTGAGAGGAAAGCAGAGAAAGATTTTCCAGAGCAATTTGACGTGTTTAAAGCCAGGAAATTGATTCCCATCTTTAATGAACAGGACTCGGAGAACTTTTCAATTTTTTAAAATACAGCCGCTTCATTAAAATGGCCTAAGACTGAATGGGTGTTACTAATTAGGACTTCCTTTAAAGGTAAGGCAGCTTCAATTTGTGCTCAAATGATTACAGAAAGAAATTACGAAATCTTAAAGAAAGCTGTGTTAGATGCCTATAGTATTACTCCGGAGGGTTATAGGCAAAATTTCAGAAATTCAAATAAAGGTATTGGGCAAACTTTCTTGGAATTTTTTACTTTAAAAGTTAAGCTGTTTGAGAAATTGATTGATAAAGAAAATGTCACTTCCTTTGAAAAGCTTAAAGAACTAATTGTTTTGGAAGAGTTCCTTCGGAAAATTCCAGCTAACATATCAATGTACATTAAAGAAAGATAAGAAAAGGATCCTAAGAAAGCAGCAATATTGGCAGATGAGTATTTTCTTATTCACAAGACTAAACGGGTAAATACAGTCTTGGGTCAGTCTAAAAATGATAATGTAGATATTTACTGTACTTTTTGCAGGATTACTGGCCATTTGATCCAAGACTGCGATAAGCCTCAATGCAAAGTAGCTCAATCTCGGCAAAAAGCTAAAGCTTTGGAGAATTTTCCAAGCAAGCACACTTCTCCGAATACAGGACATCCGACCTCTAACGTAACTTCACCTGGAGGTAAGAAAGTTATGTTTTGTGTAGAAAGTGAGACTGATTTTGATATATTCAAATGCAAAGGAACTGTTGGGGACGAAACGGTTACTATGTTGCGTGATACTGCTTCATCGCAAACTTTCATAAGCCCAAAACTTCAACGATTAGCAAAGGCTACAGGCCGGTATGTAGCAGTCTCGGATTTGTCACATGAAACTGTGTTTCCATTGGTAACTATACAAATGAAATGCCCGTACTATGACGGATCAGTAGAAGTAGCCTTAAATGAGAAGGAATTTCCATGCAGGGATATTGATGTGTTGATTGGCAATGACTTGGCCCACGGGACAGTTTTTAGCAATATACTAATCACCTCTCCCGAGGTTAATGAAAAACAATGTCAGGTGGTAACCAGGTCTAAAAGAACAACTACTAATAATCCTGACCTTAATCTTTCAAATTGTGCTTCTGAACAGGTTGAAGATGCTATTAAACTATTAGATATTACTCCTAATAAATTTGCTAATGACCAACTTAAAGATGAATCTTTACAGTCGTTATTTGGGAAGGTGATCGATCAACCAGAGAAGGATCAGAAGTCTCCTTACTTTTATAAGGAAAGGGGAATCCTTCTACGACATTTTCGTTCTCCTAAACTGCGGTATGAAGACGATTGGGGGGACAAACAGCAACTGGTGGTTCCGGAGTTGCACCGCAAAGCCCTTCTAGAGATTGCACACTCGGTGGATAGTCACTTAGGAATCACCAAAACTTATCAGCGACTAGCAGAAGAATAGGTTAGGTATGAAAAAGGATGTAAGAAACTTTGTAAACGCTTGCTCGACATGTCAACTGGTAGGTAAACCCAATCGGTCTGTTCCTCCAGCACCATTAATACCTGTTACTGTACCAAAAGTTCCTTTTGATAAAGTTATTATAGATTGTGTAGGTCCCTTAAATAGAACTAGTAAAGGAAATGAGTATATACTGTCTATACTATGTCCCACTACTAGGTTCCCTATTGCCATTCCAATACGTAATATAGTATCAAAAACAATTTTTAAACAATTGCTAAATGTTTTTACTATCTTCGGTTTTCCAAAAGAGATACAATGTGATCGTGGAACAAATTTTACCAGTAAGGTTTTTAGAGATACATTGAAACTGTTTAGAATTAATCATGTTCTGGCCTCAGCTTACCATCCTCAGACCAATGGAGCCCTAGAGAGATTTCATCAGACAATGAAAGCTTTACTAAGGAAGTATATCTTCGAGACGGGAAAGGACTGAGATGAAGATCTAGACCTATTAATGTATGTATTGCGTAGTGTTCGAAATGAATCTACTAACATCAGTGCTTTCGAACTTAATGTTTGGACGAAGACCACGCACCATACTCACTTCTATAAAGGAGAGAATTCTTCAGGGTGATAGAAAGGGAGAAGAGTTTGATGCATCGAAATATCTTGCTTCACTGAATCGGAGATTGAGTAAGCTTCTGCAATTTGCTCA
>NC_090758.1:48058035-48063035 GCF_036898095.1 Palaemon carinicauda
TTAAATAAATACGAAATGTATACTAGATACATATTTGATGTTAATGCATATGTTAATGAAGGAATAGTATATATAATAAGATTATTGGGAAGCTTTTGATTAACTAGTGTACGCAACCCGTCATGCATGATCGATATGCACACATACGCACATACAGAGATTCAACCCTTCCCACCCTCTCTCCTAGCTACAACAAAGCAGTTGTGGTTTCCGATAGTACTTCTCGGAGTAGTCCCCTCTCACAAGGGTATGACTAATCACCCTCCCCTCTATCTCGACGGACGGGGATATATATATATATATATATATTTATATATATATATATATATATATATACATATATATATGTATAATCATATAAATATTTATATATATATAAATATTTATATGTAAATACATGAATATATATATATATATATATACATATATATATATATATATATATATACATAATATATATATATATATATGTATGTATATATATATATATATATATATAAATATTCATATATATATATATATATATATAAATATTCATATATATATATATATATATACACACAAATATATATATATATATATATATACACATATGTATATATTTAGTCAGACCCATGTTCTCTATTAGATATGGAAGATGTTTACGTCTACAAAGTAGCCTAAAAAACCTTGAAAATAGGATAATATTCAATAGAGTTGATGATGCTTTTATGAGCATATTAATTAAAAGGAATATACATAAACACATCAAATGAATATTAATATCAATAGGAAAAATATAAACAAATTATACAACCAAACATCAATTAATGATTGACTATAAGCTTAATTACCTTCTGAAACTGGAGTAACATAGATAATACCAGAGTATTATTATTATTATTACTCTTATTATTATTATTATTATTATTATTATTATTATTATTATTATTATTATTATTATTATTATTATTATTATGATTATTATTATTATTATTATTATTATTATTATTATTATTATCATTATTACTTGCTACGCTACAACCCTAGTTAGAAAAGCAGGATTCTATAGGCCCAGGGACTCCAACGGGGAAAAATAGCCCAGTGAGGAAAGGAAACAAGGAAAAATTAAAATACTTCAAGAACAGTAACAACAATAAAATAAATATTTCCTATATAAACTATAATAACTGTAACAAAACAAGAGGAAGAGAAATTAGATAGAATAGTGTACCCGAGTGCATATGACGTCATAAAGGTTACCCTTCGATAATAAAAGATTCGAATTAGGTCAAAGGTCAGTCTTTATGACCCGAGTTTCCCGGATGGAAAATAGGTTTGGAAAAGGTCAATTATTTTGGAAATGTTCATATGATTTTCTTGCATAAATTTTCGTTCGTCTTAAATGTCAAAATATTCCAATGTTTTAGCTTGTCATATATTGAAATATTTAGATAATTTTGATGTGTATACAATGTATATTATGATAATAAGTATATATATATAGAGTAAATATATATATATATATATATATATATGATAAGTTTTGCACATTTAAACGTGTTTTTCATATTCATATAAGCCATATAAATTTTCGATACATTAATGTCTGGATTCTCTTAACGACTCGGGATCAGAGCCCCAGGCGAAAACACACAAAGACAAGAGCTTGTGACCGGCCGGGAATCACAAGCTCTTGTCTTTGTGTGATTTCGCCTGGGGCTCTGATCCCGAGGTCGTTAATGTACAGATATATATATATATATATATATATATACATATCTTTTGAATATTTTAGATTCTACACTATCTCAAAAACTAACCTATGACTTTTACTTTGTATAAACTATTTAGTATTTAAATCTAGCATTTTTTACTACTATAAAAAATTCAATAAGAAAATATTTCCCCTAAAATAACAAAATATACCTTGATTTCAAAGTATTCTAAAAAAAAACTTGGGTTTCTAAATCAGAAAATATATTTTTTCCATCATATAAAAAACTATACCTTACTTTAAAATTTCATTTTCTAAAAAACTTTAGAATTTCTACATCAGAAGATATTTTTTTTTCCATATAAATAAAAAACTATACTCCACCTATAATAAACAAATCAATACCTTATGTTACTTTCCTGAAACTAAACAAACTCTAATATCTTCCCCCGTTTTCGTTTCCAAGTAAATTTGGAATAATGTCGAAGTCGGTTATCAAAAGCACCCTGTTAATTTGTTGATGAGGGAGGCAATTAACCCCGTGACCTACATCAGAACGCAGTTTATACGAGCGTCTACGCTTCTAACTATCTTTTTTTTTTTTTATTTCTAGTAGCGAGTGCAACGCTTATTTGTTGCTGGTGTGTTTGTTGTCATAATTGTTATATTTTAGCTAGTTATTTTTGCTTGTTTTATTATGTTAATTTCATGGCCTTGTGTTTCTGTTTTCTGTGTATCATAATTGTTATATTTTTGTTTATTTATGGTTATTGTTTGGACTTGTGTTTCTGTTTTCTGTTTATCATAATTGTTATATTTTTGTTTAATTATGCTTATTGTTTGGACTTGTGTTTCTGTTTTCTGTGTATCATAATTGTTATATTTTTGTTTATTTATGGTTATTGTTTGGACTTGTGTTTCTGTTTTCTGTGTATCTTAACTGTTATATTTTTGTTTGTTTGTTTATGCTTTTTTGTTTGGACTTGTGTTTCTGTTTTCTGTGTATCATAACTGTTATATTTTCGTTTGTTTGTTTATGCTTATTTGTTTGGACTTGTGTTTCTGTTTTCTGTTCATCATAATTGTTATATTTTTGTTTATTTATGGTTATTTGTTTGGACTTGTGTTTCTGTTTTCTGTTCATCATAATTGTTATATTTTTGTTTATTTATGGTTATTTGTTTGGACTTGTGTTTCTGTTTTCTGTTTATCATAATTGTTATATTTTTGTTTATTTATGCTTATTGTTTGGACTTGTGTTTCTGCTTTCTGTGTATCATAACTGTTATATTTTTGTTTGTTTGTTTATGCTTATTGTTTGACTTGTGTTTCTGTTTTTGCGTTTGTTGTGGAAGTTTTCATTTTTATTTCTTTACGGTTTTGGTTTCTGTGTATATCATAATTGTTATATTTTTGCTTTTTTAGAATTGTTATTTTTTAACTTGTTTTTAATGCTTATTTTTTGGCCTTGATTTTATGTTTCTGTGTTTGTTATCATAATTGTTATATTTTAGCTTATTTTTTTGACAATTGTTTTTTTTTTGTGCTGTTTTTTATGCTCATGTTTTTTGGTCCTGTGTTTCTGTTTCTGTGTTTGTTTTGATAATTGTTATATTTTTGCTTGTTTTTTTTATAATTGTTATTTTATTGGCTAGTTTATTAATGCTTATTTTTTTTTGGCCTCATGTTACTTTTTCTGTGTTTCTTATGATAATCGTTATTATTTTGTTTGGTTTTTACGCTTATTTTTTTAGCCTTGTGTTTCTGTTAATGTTTGTTTTGATAATTGTTATATTTTTGCTTTTTTTTATAATTGTTATTTTATACTCGTTTTTCATGCTTATTTTTTTTTTTTGCTGTGTTTCTGTTTCTGTGTTTGTCATCATAATTGTTATATTTTTCTTGTTTTTTTATGCTTATTGTTGTTTTGACCGAGAGGTTTCTGTTATGTTTATCATATTTGTTATTTTTTATCCTGTTTTCTTATAATTGTTATTTTTTTGGTTTGTTTCTTATGCTTATATTTTTTTGCCTTGTGTTTCTGTTTCTGATACTTATCATAATTTTCATTTTTTGCTTGTTTTTATATATACTTGTTTCCTGGACGTGTGTTGCTGGTGTCTTTGTTTTCATAACTGTTATTTTTTTTTTGCTTTTTTTTTCATGCATATGTTTGTTAGCCTTGTAATTCCGTTACGTTTGTTATCCTATTGTTATATTTTTTTTCGTGTTTTTTTTATGCTTATTTATTTTCTATTATATTTGTTATAATTGTAATATTTTTGTCTGTTTTTTATCTTTATCTGTTTCTGGACGTGTGTTGCTGTTTTTTGTTTAGAATTGTTATATTTTTTGCTTGGTATTTTTAAGCTTAAACGTTTCTGGGCCTGGTGTTTCTGTTATGCTTGTTATAATTGTAATTTTTTTTTTGTTTTTTACCTGTTTTTTGTTTTTGTTAAGGAATGTCGTTACTTAATTACTAAGACTATTGATCTGTTCAGTTGTTTGTTAATTACTACTTTTTTTATTCTTGCAAATATCATGTTTTATATTGAAGTAATTATCAATTGCTCTGTTTTTTTTAAACGGTTTCTTATTTTGCAAAATAACAGTTAATAATTATATATATTTTATCATCAGCATTTTAGTAATTCTTTTCAGTTAATTATCGTAAATTATGTTATCATTATTGTAAATTTGATATTTAATATTGGTTTAACTATCGATTTCTTTTGGTTTTCAAATATTTTTGTAAAGTACCAGTTGATAATTTTCTAATCTTCAATAACATCATATTTTTAATTCTCGTCAATTAATTATTTCACTTCCACTTATGATTACAATTAAATACCGTTACTTTATTAATCAATCAATATATTCTCTGACGTAATTCTGTTTATGACAGTGTAATCTATTTGTACCTTCCATCAACTAAGTAATTTTTTTTGTTATATAAAACACAATTTGAATGAATATATATATATATATATATATGTACATATATATATATATATATGTATATATATATTTATATATAAACATATATATATATATATATATACTGTATATACGTAAATATATATATATATATATATATATCTGTATATGAATGTATATATATATGGATAGATGTATATATATATATATATATATATCTATATTCATATATGTATATATATATATATACATATATGTATATATATATATATATATATATAACCTTACCTTCAGTCTTATTTATAAATTTCATAATAATTTGAATCTAAATTTCCTAATATTAATTTCTTCCACTTCCAGTGAATAT
>NC_090758.1:48073035-48075535 GCF_036898095.1 Palaemon carinicauda
ATAACCATCACCTGGAAGCCAGCGGTCTGGACGCGCTTCTAAAACATAACAAACAGATCAAAGAGAAGCTTTTAAAAGACACGGAGGACATATAAATAGCCCGTGGACACATCGTCGTCATCATCATCATCAATGCGGACGCAAAGGCTGTGGTGGGGGTGTGGGAGTAGTTGGTGGGCTGTGGGGGTGGGGTGGGTGGGGGAATATCGGAGCGATATCTAACGAAATATACACATACCAAAATACAACTTTAAGCATTGGTGCCGATGACAAGTTCCACACTTTACGTTTTGTGTGGGGGTTTGTGTGTGTGTGTGTGGGAGTGTGGGAGTGTGGGAGAGGGCTGAGTTAGGTGATGCTTCGACATTTGGGGCCGGCAAAGTGTGTGTGTGTGTGAGTGTGCGTGTGTGTTTGTATGTGTTTTTGGGAAGAGGTACAGGGTGAGGATCATTTAGTACCTGTGGAAGGTGAGAGGAACGTGTTATTCATCAGAATTGTTTCAGAAATTAATCGACTTGGATTTTACAGCTGGGAAAAAGTATGGACGAATTGTTATTGATTTAACAACTGGGAGAAGTCTGTGAAAGGGGTTACTTGTTAACCGAGAGAAGTAGGAGAAGAGTTACTAACCTTGAAAATGAGAGTAGTAAAAGAGGTGTTACTAACTTAAGATGGGAGTTGAAATCTACTGATTTAACCACTGAGAGAAGTCTGTGAAAAGGGTTATTCATTAATAAAGAGAAGTAGGAGACGAGTTAATAACCTTGAAAATGAGAAAAGTAAAAGAGGTGTTACTAACTTGAGAAAAAAGTTAGATTGTTACTGATTTAAGCACTTAGAGAAATGTGTGAAAGGGGTTACTTATTAACAGAGAGAAGTAGAAGAGTTACTAACCTTGAAAATGAGAGAAGTAAAAGAGGAGTTACTAACTTAAGAATAAAGTTAGATTGTTACTAATTTATGCACTGCGAGAAATGTGTGGAAGAAGAATTACTCATTAACAGAGAGAAGTAGGAGAAGAATTACTGACCTTGAAAATGAAGGAAGTAAAAGCGGTGTTGCTAACTCAAGATGAAAGTTAACATGTTACTCATTTAACAGCTGAGAGACTACTGTGAAAGGGGTCACTTATTAGCAGAGAGAAGTAAGAGAAGAGTTACTAACCTTGAAATGAGAGTAATAAAAGAGGAGTTACTAACTTAAGAATGAAGTTAGATTGTTACTGATTTATGCCCTGAGAGAAATGTGTGGAAGGGTGAATTACTCATTAACAGAGAGAAGTAGAAGACTTAATAACCTTGAAAATGAAGGAAGTAAAAGCGGTGTTACTAACTTAAGAAGGGAGTTAAAATGTTACCGATTTAACAACTGAGAGAAATCTTTGAAAGGGGTGACTTATCAACAGAGAAAAGTACTAGAGTTACTAACCTTGAAAATGGAGAGGAGTAAAAAGAGATGTTACTAACTTAAGACGGGAGTTAAAAATGTTACTGATTTAAGCACTGGGAGATATGTGTGAAAGGGGGTTACTTATTAACAGAGAGAAGTAGGAGAAGAGTTACTAACCATGAAAATGAGAGTAATAAAAGAGGAGTTACTAACTTAAGAATGAAGTTAGATTGTTACTGATTTATGCCCTAAGAGAAATGTGTGAAGGGTGGATTACTAATTAACAGAGAGAAGTAGAAGCTTACTAACCTTGAAAATGAAGGAAGTAAAAGCGGGTGTTACTAACTTAAGAAGGGAGTTAAAATGTTACCGATTTAACCACTGAGAGAAGAAGTGAGTGAAAGGGAGAGTTACTCATTAACAGAGAGAAGTAGAATAATTACTAACCTTGAAAATGAGAGAAGTAAGAAAAGATGCTACTAACTTAATAATGGGATTAAAATTTTACTGATCTAAACACTTGATAAAATATGAATATGTTGTTAGTGATTTGCCAACTAAGAGAAATTAAAGAAAGGAGAATTGAGAAACCAGAAAAAACCTAAAAATAAAAGGTTAAAAAAGTATTGTAAAACCACACCCCCACCCCCCAAAAAAAAAATAAAAAGGATAGTTATTTGATACCCTGAAAGAGTAGAGTATGGGAAAGCTGTTAATAATTTACCGAATATGAGATATAGGAAGTCTGAAGGAAATTGTTACTGAATTTAAAAATGAGAATAATCAGGGACTAGCAAGGTTTAAATACCGTTTACCTGGAGAAAGTAAGAGAAAGGTGTTAATTATTCGCCCACTGAGAGAAAGGATTTTAACTATTTAACACTTGGTATACATGTTAGAAGAAGTGTTACTGACTTGGATAATGAGAGAACTGTAATGATTAGATAGTTTTAACTGGAGAAAGTATGAGAAAGGTGTTAATAATTTGCCTACTGAGAAAAAGGATTTTAACGATTTTACTCTTGGTATACATGTTAAAAAAGTGTTACTGACTTGGAAAATGAGAGAACTGGAGTGATTAGATATGTATTACCTGGAGAAATTATAAGAA
>NC_090758.1:48080535-48085535 GCF_036898095.1 Palaemon carinicauda
GTACAAGACTAGTTGGAAAAGCAGGATGATATAAGCCTAATGGCTCCAGCAGGGTTACTAAAATACGATGATAGAGAGAGAGAGAGAGAGAGAGAGAGAGAGAGAGAGAGAGAGAGAGAGAGAGAGAGAGAGAGAGAGAGAGAGATACTTGTATCAGGTGTAAATATCTTCTGGTGTTTCACACATGTCGGAAAAAGTCGACCAAAGGAATTAAAGAAATTCTAATAAAATATAGAAAAATTAACATAGAAAAGAATAAAGGAATTGGAATGGATGAGTAATTTATAAAAAGAATGAATAAAATATTGATTGAACTGATAATTCATTAATACATTTGTGAAAAATTAACGAATGAAAGTGATTTATTCAATAAACTTGTATTCGATCAACAGTTGATAATTCAATTATTATATGCTCTTAAAATTTTTCTTAAATAACGAAAATTATTTGTATGAAAAGATTATAATTGTGGTAATTGTTGAACCTTAGAGTTTAGCGTGAATGAATACATGAAATATATATATAATGTATATATATATATATATATATATATATATATATATATATATATATATATATATATATATATATATATATATATATATATATATACTTATATATGTATATATATGTACATATGTATATATATATATATATATATATATATATATATATATATATATATATATATATATATATATACATTACATATAAATATATATATGCCATATATGTAAACAATTCTATACTGTACAAAGCAAAAACCACTCATAACTGGTATTAGAAAGCACATCATTAAACTATTTCATGCTAATTTTCAAACGCCAAGGCGTGAACATCGCAAATTTACAAAAACTCAAAGTCATCAAAGAGGGCTCCTTGTTAGCCCCACCCAAACTGACAGAATCCCTTTGAAGAAATCTTTTAAAAATTCGCACGAAAGAGGATAAGAATTTTCCTCGCGTTGAGTTCGCCATTTGCGCTTGCAAATAGAAGGTTCGAAGTGTCCTCAGGTGGAAGAACTCACCCGGTTGATTCCAGCAGACGACGCTAGCTGGCTGGCTGGCCGGCCGGCCGGGAGGGTGCATGAAGACTTTTTGGCTTTGGGCAAACAGAAGTTTTCTGGGAGGAACCATTCAAGGCCAGAGGAGTTTGGCTGGATCACAAACAGAACTTTCTTTGAGGACTGTTCGTTATAGGTTGGGAATCCAGATAAGTCGATATTTTTAAGTATTTTTTCTGGGCTTTGCTGAAAGAGGGATTGTGAGCTATAAATTAGCAGAAGTTTTGGAGTTATTTATCCAATCGATCGATTTCATGGATTAAAAGTTTATTCATTAATTTACTATTTATCTATTAATTAAAATCATTCCCCGAATTACCAACAAAACCAGTTTTAGTATTAATGGAAGGGTTAGAATGTAATATCAATATATAATCAAAATAAACATGATTCATATTTCCTGCTATAGAGTCACCTTATACATAGTTTTAGGTAACGATTGTATTATTATTTTTACAATTATTATTATTATTATTATTATTATTATTATTATTATTATTATTATTATTATTATTATTACTATTATTACTATTATTATTATTATTATTACTTGGTAAGCAACAACCCAAGTTGAAAAAGCAGGATGCTATAAGCCCGGGGGCTCCAATAGCTCAGTAAGGTAAGGAAACAAGGAAAAATAAAATTGAAAAAAACATTAAATATCTTATATATAAACTATGAAAACTATAATAAAACAAGAGGAAGAGAAATAAGATAGAATAGTGTGCCCAAGTGTACCCTCAAGCAAGGGAATTTTTTTTTTTTTTTTTTTTTGCAGAAAACACCAATAATTCATTTTTAATGAAGATATAGGCTTATATGAACTATTATTCAAAATATTACATTATTCTCAAATTGAAGGAAGAGCTCATCCTACCGTAATGTTGTTTTGGCCAATTTCGTGAATCTCGCATTCATGATCTGGATAAACAGGCCAAAATACTTCACTACTCGGAACATGAGAGAGAGAGAGAGAGAGAGAGAGAGAGAGAGAGAGAGAGAGAGAGAGAGAGAGAGAGAGAGAACCAATACTGAGTATATTTACTTTTTACTTTCTTCCTAGTTGAGGGAATTGAATTAGCTTGAAGCATCCACGAGAGAGAGAGAGAGAGAGAGAGAGAGAGAGAGAGAGAGAGAGAGAGAGAGAGAGAGAGAGAGAGAGCTTAAACTAAGTATATTTATTTTCTACTATTTGCTTGTCGAGAGAAATAAATGATCTTGAAACATCCACGAGAGAGAGAGAGAGAGAGAGAGAGAGAGAGAGAGAGAGAGAGAGAGAGAGAGAGAGAGAGAGAGAGAGAGAGAGAGAGAGAGAGAGGGCATACTGAGCATATTTATTTTTTACTTTCTTAAAAGTCGAGGCAAATTAATTAGCAATTATTTACCTTAAAGTGATGAGGTTTATAAAATATGATATTAAAAGGAAAGGATTTTCATAACCAATATCATCTTTCATAAAATTCATATCGTCACTTCAATTATGATTATGTTCATATTATCGTTACTCTATCTATATATTACATAAGAAAATTTGATAAATGTCTTTCAATTATCATATCAATTGATGATAAATAGATAGATACATATTAATAAGAAAGCTAGCAACAAATTTTCACAATATAATTTTTTTTTATTTTTGAAGTTAGTGAAAAATTTTGGAACGGATTATCCAAGATTTTTATTTGAATTGCATGTGAAATCTGGTACATATTTTAAGACAACTGAATTTGAAATCAGTTTCAAATCTGGACGAATATTTCAGTGTATATCAAATCTGGCACTGATTTTCTGAGAAATCTGTTTGAATTGGAGTCCTAGACTTGAAATCATATCTTAGAAAATCTGATTTTCAGAAATCTTTCTAAAAATATGCTCTTAAATTTACCCATAAAAATTTGACAACCGATTTCCTAGCGATATAGATAGATAGTTAGATAGATAGTGTAAATCAGTAGATAGATATCTCAAGTAAAAGAAAATCATCTTTGAAAGTTTAATCTACTTAGAGTTCACAGCACAGGATTAGAAATGAAACTATAAGAGAGATTACTCGAGTGCCTTATGTGGGTGAGATCATGATGAGAGGTAGATGGTTTAGGCATGCTCATCGCACTCCCCAAAAGAGATTAGGTCACTATACTTTCAACTGGGCTCCACAAGGTACTAAAAGAGTTTGAAGACCCAGGCCTACATGGCTGAGGACTATGAAGCGGGAATTAGATGATGAATGGGAAGTATTGATGTCATAGCTCAAATAGAGATGACTGGCGATATCTAACCGAGGCCCTTTGCGTCAATAGGCATAGGAGATGATGATGATGATGATGATGAGAACTCACTCGAAGGATAAACTGAGGTAGTGAATATTTTTTGAAGTCCTCAACTTTATAGATAAGAAATTTGCATCTTGGCTCCCACTCAACAATGCTAAGTAAGGGTGTTAGGGTATGGTGTAGGTCTCACAGCCTCACTCCTAAAACATAAATTACTACACTCTCTGGTAAAGTACCTAAAAAGTTGAAACTTACAGCGAATTTTTATTTATTTTCTATTTATTTTTTTTTTTTGGGGGGGGAGGAACAACTGACATGAGTTTCTCTTCATTGTTTATATATGAAAGATCTCTTCTAACGTTGCTAGTGATCTTGAGGTATTTTACATTCGTTGTTCATTACTTCTCTTTTAATTTATTCATTTCCTTATTTCCTTTTCTTACTGGGCTATTTATCACTGTTGAAGCCCTTGTGAATATAGCATCCTGCTTTTTCAACTGGGGTTTAGAAAGAAATAATAATCTCCCATATACAGTATATTAACGATCAAGTGTCTGTTTGTTTATATATATATATATATATATATATATATATATATATATATATATATGTATATATTTGTATATATATATATATATATATGTATATGTATATATATATATATATATATATATATATATATATATATATATATATATATATATATACATATATATGTATATATATATATATATATATATATATATATATATATATATATATATATATATATATATATATATATATATATCATCCTTAGCTAGTACCGGTCCACTGCAGAACAAAGGCCACATGCATGTTCATCCACTAACATCTGTTTATGATCTTCCTTTGTTTGTCCATATCCGCAAACATTATTAGTTCCTCAATCCATTGTCTTCTTTTCCTTCCCCTGTTACATCTACAATGTCTAGGGACCCATTTTGTTATATACATACATACATATATATATATATATATATATATATATATATATATATATATATATATATATATGTGTGTGTGTGTGTGTGTGTATGTGTGTTTGTGTGTATGTATGTGTTTGCTGAATTCCTCTACCTGTTCCCTAACCCCCTTATTCTGAAGTGTACTTTGCTATTCATGCAATCCATTTGTGGGGGAGGCCCTTGCCAAGCGTACATCCAAGCCGTCTCCCTCATTCATCAACTTTATACATCTATTTCTGTCCAGGAGCTTCGCCAGAACGTGGCTTTAGGGTGGTATAGCTGTGAATGTTGTGCTATTTGACTTTAAAACAATATATCACAAAGGGGGTAGGTGGGATGGAGCGTTCGCTGTGGTACTTCTGAGAATTCAGAGTACAGCTTTTATTGGTTTGAAGTGGTTCCATTTTTATTTATTATAGGAGGAGATTCTAGTGATAATAGAATTCGAATTAATTTAATTAATAATAGGAGGAAGTGTTATTATTATTATTATTATTATTATTATTATTATTATTATTATTATTATTATTATTATTATTATTATTATTATTATTATTATTATCATTTGCTAAGCTACAACCATAGTTTGAAAAACATGATGTTATAAGCCCTATAAGGATTCTACAGAGAAAATAGAACACTTTTTAATATTATTATTATTATTATTATTATTATTAT
>NC_090758.1:48120535-48123915 GCF_036898095.1 Palaemon carinicauda
ATCAAATTTCAATAGACAAATTTCTCAGTTTTCTCAGACTTTTAGCCGAAATAAAGTCTTCATTATCTTATCCTTTATTCTAAATTTCAAATTCAATTATATAATTCTTACTAAAATATTATCAAAACTTGATATTTATATATATTTTAATCGTGAATATCCAAGTATCAACATGGATCATATATTCTAGATTAAGAGATTTTATATCAACAACGCTATAAGCAATATAAAATCCACTTGGAGACGATGAATGGAGAAGTATTGAATTAAAAGCTCATGATAGAGACGACTGGCGAAATCTAACCGAGGCCCTTTGCGTCAATAGACGTAGGAGGAGATGATGATGATGATGACTACATTCGATAAGCAATTATACAATTATATGATTAAATTGATATATCTGTCGTGAACTATTCTTCAAATTATTTTTAGAAATAATTAAGATTTATTTATAACAAAAGGTTATGTATAATCATAAGCCTTGGAACCTCCATTGAATAGTGTATTCATATATACATACACACATATAAATGTATATCTATATCAATTTATATATATATATATATATATATATATATATATATATATATATATATATATATATATATATATATATATGGAAGACTAAATCCAGAATTTTGAAAATAATTTCATATTATCGGAAGATTTTACCCTGGAAAGGTACGGAGTCTGACAGGCGATAAGCCCAAGAGAGGTAAAAAGGTGGAAAAGAAATGCTGCCTGCAGAGAGAGAGAGAGAGAGAGAGAGAGAGGAGAGAGAGAGAGAGAGAGAGAGAGAGAGAGAGAGAGAGAAGAATCTTGATGCAGGAATCCCATTAAGGGGTGATCTACCCATTATCTTTTCCTTCTGTTAAGCAAAAAGAGGAAAAGACAAATGAATGGTTTTAATGTGGACGAAGATAATCCTATTTTGCAGTGTCTTGGGAGGAATATTTTCTTAGCGTCGATTTCGCTTCCTGAGAGAATGGGACGCTCTCTCTCTCTCTCTCTCTCTCTCTCTCTCTCTCTCTCTCTCTCTCTCTCTCTCTCTCTCTCTCTCTCTCTCTCTCAAGGTATTCAGCATAGCTTTCATTACAATTCAGAAATATACACCTCAGCTGAATGGAAATTTGTATGTTTCTCCTTAATATCTCTTTCAACCTTTGCATAGAGTTCTCTCTCCCTCTCTCTCCTCTCTCTCTCTCTCTCTCTCTCTCTCTCTCTCTCTCTCTCTCTCTCTCTCTCTCTCTCTCTCTCAAGGTATTCACCCTAGCTTTCATTATAATTCAGAAGGAAATATACACCCCAACTAAAAGGAAATTTGTGTTCGTCTCTCCTTAATTTCTCTTTGTGAGAGAGAGAGAGAGAGAGAGAGAGAGAGAGAGAGGAGAGAGAGAGAGAGAGAGAGAGAGAGAGAGAGCATTCATGCAAAATACAATAATCTTTTGCTGCCTGGAAAGCATTCAAGAGATACGAGCGTATTTGTTTATTTTCTTCAACCGAGAGCAAAAATGATACGTCCGTTGTCCCCTAATGGAAGACTGTCATCAAAACTTATCGTTTCCTGACTACTTCCATTTTATTTTTATTGTTATTTCTGCGCCACTTCATTTTCCCTGAGAATTTCTGCTTCTTACTTCCTTTTCATCCTTTTATATATTGATTTCAGAGAGTGGATCACTATTCCTCTGGCAACTAGAATAGAATCATCCCCATTGTAGAGCATTATCTCCCTTTCTGAGTGTGGATAACTTAACGTGGTGAGAGGGTTTGTATTTCTCAATGATCAGCAAAGCTGTACTTGTCAGGGCCACCCACACTAGGTTGGTTTGCTGTGAGGAATCAGACGAAAAGCTCCCTCCATCACCAATCTGCAATGGCCAGCTTGGTGATGAAAATAACTAAACCCCAGTCATGAATTGATAAATCTGAGTCCTTTGTCCCACAGTGGACTAGAAACTGCTACTTTTGTTGTTGTTGTTGTTGCTGCTGCTGTTTCATTTTCATTAATTTCTCTTCTTCTTTCATCTCCATTTTCTTATTTTTATATACCTTTATTGTCTAATCATTCTCCTCATTGCCCTTCTCTCTTCCTTCCCTATAATCCATTTCTCTATACACTTAATCTTTATTCGCTGCTTCTACATTATCTTTCATCTTTTCTTCATCAATCTCCCTTTAATCTTTTCCCTCTTCTTCTTGAATCCATCATCATATTACCGCTTTCCCCATCTTTATCGATATGTCCCTTCCATTCATTTTTTTATTAATCCTACCTCATCATCAATTTTCTCTCCCTTCCTATTCAGTAACTCATCCATCTAGATCGTTTTTTCTTTTACATATATCCATTATCTGCCCTTCCTCCCCTCCCCTCTTCTCTTATTCTACCTGGTTCATCTCTTCCTCTTCTTCTCTTTATCTCCTCTTCTCTTTATCTCTTCTTCTCTTCTTCTGTGACTCAATTGAATCGTTGGGTACTCTAGACGTTCGAAGCATTTACTGTCTCGCTTAACAGCATTAACAGCTCGTTACGAAGGAAGATAGCTAACGAGACCGTTACGATTGTTTTGCTTACTCAATTAAGCGAGAGAGAGAGAGAGAGAGAGAGAGAGAGAGAGAGAGAGAGAGAGAGAGAGAGAGAGTGGTTAGCATATAACCATATATATATATATATATATATATATATATATATATATATATATATATGTATATATATATATATATATATATATATATAATATATATATATATATATATATGTGTGTGTGTGTGTGTGTGTGCGCGTGTGTCTGTATACACACAATATATATATATATATATATATATATATATATATATATATATATATATATATATATATATATATATATACCCATACATATCAATAATTATTTACTAAGAGCATTGCTAATATGATAAGGACTTAGAATTGAATATGATCCTAATTTGATTTCTTTCATTCTAGATTAGCTGGGTTTGAATACCTTTGGAGGAGAAAAGTATATATATTTCAGTCATGATTATAAAGGGAAAACATGAATAGTTTTGTCTTTAAGGTCAATTATTCCTAAATGCAATGATTTACCATATATTTTGAATAAGAATTACAAAAATCTCCCACAAAACATAATCCTCAATCACAACCGTTTTCCGACCGTGGTATAATTCATCTGAACGAATCTAAAACTGAAATCTTCATGAACGCAGCCACTCAAATCCCCCACAGAAACACGGCGGTTAACATGACTTATAAATGTATATCCCCGTTCCTTTTTTTGGAGTCTCTCGGTATTGTTGTCAAATGATTTATATCTGTCCAAATGTGAATTACCGAACTTCAAATCGGTATTGGAATTATAATTCACCGGCGAAACTTA
>NC_090758.1:48124415-48129415 GCF_036898095.1 Palaemon carinicauda
ATGAAACTTAAGCGAACCAGGAAAGACATTTTTCCTCTTTTACGGCGTCATAAAGATGATGCAAGTCCGTGCCTCTGCTTGGGAAATGCTCTAATGGTCCTTCAGACGCTTTTAAAGCCGGTAACGTTGTGGACAAAAGGCTTGGTTATTTAGTTCCCGGATATTGCAATAGATGGATCTCGCTGTTGAAATATTTTGTATAAATAATACTGCGCAAATGGCACATTTTTATCTTTTCGATTATTGTGTATATGTATATGTATATGTATATATATATGTATATGTATGTATGTATGTATGTATGTATTTATGTATGTATTTATGTATGTTTATATTTATATATTTATATTTATATTTATACTTATATCTATATTTATATATTTATTTATATATATTCATGTATGTATTTATATATTATTTATATATATAAATATATATATACACACATATATATATAAATATATATATATTATATATATGTATATATATATATATATATACATATATTTATATATATATATATATATACATGTGCACACACACACACACACGCATATATATATATATATATGTATATATATATACACACACACACACACACATATATATATATATATATGTGTGTGTGTGTGTGTGTGTGTATCATATTCATGTTTGTTGGTTGCATACATTTTCAAAGGTCCTTTAGTAATTACATGAGAGAGAGAGAGAGAGAGAGAGAGAGAGAGAGAGAGTTAGTATACAAAAATCTGATAGAAAATACGTCAAAGAAGCTTGATATAAATAATGAAACATCCCTAATCTCAAACGTGTCACCATTAATCATAATTTCGTTTCAAATCAGATAAACATTAGTTTCACCTTATAAATTATGGCTTCTCTTTATCATAATCCTTTTTGGCTGTCACTCATACTTTGTGATTATCTTGAAATAATTGGGTGATGCAAGAGATAATTCTGCTAAGAAGGAAGGGAAGAAAAGAACAGATTAGGGAATTGAATGGGAAACATAGGAAGAATACTGATGTACTTTTTTATAATGCAATAATACAGATACACACACGCATATATATATATATATATATGTATATATATATATATATATATTTATATATATACATATATATATGTATAATATATATATATATATATATATCTATAAATATATATATATATATATATGTATATATATATATGTATATATATATATATACATATATATATATATATATACACACACATATATATATATATATATATACATATATATATATATATATATATTATAAGTCATTGTTTATTGCTCTTACACTATCATAAAATAATCTAAATACCTGAGAGTTTTATTGTTGAAATATAAAATCACATACACTAATTATACAATAAAATGAAGAGTAAGATACTGTATAAGAAATTAATTACGAAGAATAAATATATAGACACTATAAGTTTGATTATCATAGAAGAGAGGATTGAAATAAAGTTTAAAAATATAGATTGAAAACACAGAAGTAAAAAAAAATCCAGTCTTGTTTATCTGAGGACCATCTACACCATACAGGAGAAGGCATTATAACCCCCTCCCCCCTCCTTCCCTGCCCAGAACCGCACCTGACAAGGATATCCTGTTTGTTCTAAGGGTGACGGAGCTCTCTAAGGATGCGCTCCTAAACGACGTCCTTATATCAGGATACCCATTGATCTGGAGAGGAAAGGAATGGTGTCGTTGGGGGAATTGGAGATGCCTTGAATGTCAAAAGGGATGGGCTGGTGTTTTGGTGGTGTGGAAATATATGTATATATATATTTTGTTATTCTATTCTTTTCTTTAAAGTTTATTATATCAAAATGGTAGGTTTTACATATATATTCTGTCGACGGGGACATAAGTTGTTATTCCCATAATGGTGAATTAGTATTAATATTCTGATTCATATTTGTTTTTTTTGAAGAGTATCTCGATATACTTAATCATATTTATTTTCTTATCAAATTAATATATTATTCTCTTAAATATGTACTAAAAATCGTTTTATTTTCATATTAAAATTTAATGATTATTTTTCATTACTTTCATATAATATAATTATATCTCGTCTATACAATATAGAGCAAGTTACTGGCTATATATCATTTTCTATCTATCTATCTATCTATACATACACACATATATATATAAATAAATACATATATATATATATATATATATAAATATATATATATATATATATATACGCACATACACATACACACACACACACACACACATATATATATATATATATATATATATTTTCATTTACGCTTGATTTTGGAGTGTTCTTCTCCTAGAGGAGCTGGTTACCATAGCTAAAGGGTCTCTTCTACCCTTACAAAAAAGAAAGTAGCCAGTAAACAATTTTATTGCGGTAGTTAACCTGTTGAGAGAAGAAGAGTTGTTTGGTAATCTCAGTGTTGTCATGTGTATGAAAAAAGAGCAGAATATGTAGATAATATGCCGGATTATTCAGCGTATGTGTAGGGAAAAGTAAAATGACCCGTAACGAGAGAGAAGAATCAAATGTAGTCTTGTCAGGCAAGTCAAAGGTCTCAATAACTCTCTAGCGGTTGTATCTTAATGGGTGGCTGGTGACCTAGCCTAAAATATATGAATGCATATGCATGTAGATTGTAGAACCATATTTTCATACATGTCATTTTTTTAACACTTGTGTATACATAATTGTATAATATATCTTAACTATTATATATATATATATATATATATATGTATATATATATATATATATATGTGTGTGTATATATATATATATATATATACACACACACAAACACACACACACACACTGTAGGACAAATACCTCAGACATGTCTTACCACTCCCCGTCTGTTTATGGCCATTATGTGCCAGTCCAAAACTACCAGTTTTTTTCAGTTAGTCTCTCTGTCGTCTTCCCCTCCTTCCCCTTCTCCCTTCGCAATCTCTATGGACCCATTCTGTTTTTCTTAATATTTATCTATTATCTATAATTCCATGTATGATTCTTTTGCTTCCATGCATATATGTATACTACTAACGAAATATACATACATATGTATATGCATTATATACACAGTTCTAAGCTATATACGAGCACAATCCAGCTTAAATATGAGCCCAAGCAGATGGGACGCCAGAAATGACTTTCTCGAACGGAGGTGATTTGGGAAAATGGGAGCCACTCTAAATTATGGGAAGCAGGCAATAGCCTTTAGTTGTGTCGGGAAACGGCCGAAGTAAATATGATCTTTCCATTATGAGAGAGAGAGAGAGAGAGAGAGAGAGAGAGAGAGAGAGGCGGGGGGGGGGGGGGGGACTTTTACTGGAGGTTAAGAGTGCTGGTTATTTGTCTGAAATCAACTTAATTGAATATATACTTAATTGTTTATATATATATATATATATATATATTTATATATATATATATATATATATATGTATATATATATATATATATATGTAATGCATATATACTTAATTGTTTATTTTATATATATATATATATATATATTCATGCATACATATAACATGTATATATACATATATATATATATATATATATATCTTTTATAATGTTAATTACAATTACATTTATAACTTAAAAATATTTTCTTTGATAATAATAAAAATAATGATAATAATAATAATAATAATAATAATAATAATAATAATAATAATAAAAATGCATATTGGGTTTTTTTCCCATTATAACATAAATTAACTTCAAAGATATCAAACTGATATTATTTTCAGAAAGACTGAAACATCAAGCTTAAACAAACAAACAGAAATGTATCCATACATTCATAAATAAAACTATAAAAGTAAGATTAAGGAAATAAACTGAAATATGTCCATATATACATGAGGAAAACTAATTTTCTACTTCCCTTAAAGCTGCCTGGGAATTGATGAATGATTAAAACTCACATTATAAAACCACAATAATCCAATAAGTTCAAACGTTCCCTTCCCCTAATTCGTATTCCAGCAGACGTCATGAACTACAAACTGTTTTGATGAGTGTTCAGAGAGAGAGAGAGAGAGAGAGAGAGAGAGAGAGGCGGTGGTCTGCTTTGATTGATCTAGTGAATTTTTAGGACCCAAATGGTACACTCCCTGTGTGTCATTAAATGCTGCAGATTACTCTAAGGCCACAGTTGATGGGATGGTTGCATTTGGGAGTATTTGGAATTTGAACCATTTCTGTGGTATTTTAACATTTTGTATTCCTTCATCTTATAACTAAGCTTGCTTTGTTTTTTTTTTATAATGTAGATTTAGATATTTAGTTGATATAGGATAACTATTTATCCAGCATCTTTATTGATATTGATAGTATCATTGAAAATTCTTGACGTCGTCAGTGTTCTAGTTTTCATTAGTATAGTGAAAGAATATATATATATATATATATATATAAATATATATATATATATATATATATTTATATATACATACATGTATATATATATATATATATACATATATATATATATATATATATATATCTATATATATATATATATATATATTCAAATAAGCCATATATATTTTTGATACATTAATGTCTGGATTCTCTTAACGATCTCGGGATCAGAGCCCCAGGCGAAATCACACAAAGACAAGAGCTTGTGACCGGCCGGGAATCGAACCCTGGTCCGGCAAGCTTGTATAGACAGTTACTACCACTTCAAATATGAATAGACACGTCTAAATGTGCAAATATTTATCATATATATACATACATACATATATATATATATATATATATATAAATATATATAATTTGTTTCATTGGTAATAGCCTCTTTAATTCCCCATTCAAAATTCTATCTCTGTCTCTCTCTCTCTCTCTCCTCTCTCTCTCTCTCTCTCTACTGTGACTCATTTTCACCCATTTCCCAAACACTACTATGAAATTTAAAAATCTAAAGATTTTATCTAGAAAATGAGTCAG
>NC_090758.1:48134415-48136915 GCF_036898095.1 Palaemon carinicauda
AACTGATCCACCTCCTCAAGTAACTCTCCATTCACATGACATTCAACCTTGCACCACCTTCCCTTCTCGTACATCTCATAACCTTACTCTTACCCACATTAACTCTCAACTTCCTTCTCTCACACAACCCTTCCAAATTCTGTCACTAGTCGTTCAAGCTTCTCTTCTGTGTCTGCTACCAGTACAGTATCATCCGCAAACAACAACTGATTTACCTCCCATTCATGGTCATTCTCGCCTACCAGTTTTAATCCTCGTCCAAGCACTCGAGCATTCACCTCTCTCACCACTCCATCAACATACAAGTTAAACAACCACGGCGACATCACACATCCCTGTCTCAGCCCCACTCTCACTGGAAACCAATCACTCACTTCATTTCCTATTCTAACACATGCTTTACTACCTTTGTATAAACTTTTCACTGCTTACAACAACCTTCCACCAACTCCATATAACCTCATCACATCCCACATTGCTTCCCTATCAACTCTATCATATGCTTTCTCCAGATCCATAAACGCAACATACACCTCCTTACCTTTTGCTAAATATTTCTCGCATATCTGCCTAACTGTAAAAATCTGATTCATACAACCCCTACCTCTTCTAAAACCACCCTGTACTTCCAAGATTGCATTCTCTGTTTTATCCTTAATCCTATTAATCAGTACTCTACCATACACTTTTCCAACTACACTCAACAAACTAATACCTCTTGAATTACAACACTCATGCACATCTCCCTTACCCTTATATAGTGGTACAATACATGCACAAACACAATCTACTGGTACCATTGACAACACAAAACACATATTAAACAATCTCACCAACCATTCAAGTACAGTCACACCCCCTTCCTTCAACATCTCAGCTTTCACACCGTCCATACCAGATGCTTTTCCTACTCTCGTTTCATCTAGTGCTCTCCTCACTTCCTCTATTGTTATCTCTCTCTCATTCTCACCTCCCATCACTGGCACCTCAACACCTGGAACAGCAATTATATCTGCCTCCCTATTATCCTCAACATTCAGCAAACTTTCAAAATATTCCGCCCACCTTTTCCTTGCCTCCTCTCCTTTTAACAACCTTCCATTTCCATCTTTCACTGTCTCTTCAATTCTTGCGCCAGCCTTCCTTACTCTCTTCACTTCTTTCCAAAACTTCTTCTTATTCTCTTCATATGACTGACCCAATCCCTGACCCCACCTCAGGTCAGCTGCCCTCTTTGCCTCACGTACCTTGCGCTTTACTTCCACCTTTTTCTCTCTATATTTTTCATACTTCTCTATACTATTACTCTGCAGCCATTCTTCAAAAGCCCTCTTTTTCTCTTCCACTTTCACCTTCACTCCTTCATTCCACCATTCACTGCCCTTCCTCATGCTGCCTCCAACAACCTTCTTGCCACATACATCACTTGCAATCCCAACAAAATTTTCTTTTACTAACTTCCATTCCTCCTCTAAATTACCAGTTTCTCTTACTCTCACCTCATCATATGCCATTTTCAACCTTTCCTGATATTTACTTTTTACCCCCGGTTTTATTAGCTCTTCAATCCTCACTACCTCCCTTTTACATCCACCTACTCTATTCCCCCACTCTTTTGCTACAACTAATTTTCCTTCCACCAAAAAATGATCAGACATACCGTTAGCCATACCCCTAAACACGTGCACGTCTTTCAATCTTCCAAACATTCTTTTAGTTACCAACACATAATCCATTAATGCCCTTTCTACTACTCTTCCATTTGCCACTCTTACCCACGTATACTTATTCTTATCTTTCTTTTTAAAGAAGCTAGCACCTATTACCATCTCTTGTTCAACACACATGTCTACCAGTCCTCTCACCACTCTCATTTTCACCTGGTACGCCATACTTACCAATGACACCTTCTACCTCTCCAGCGCCCACTCTAGCATTTAAGTCACCCATAACAACTACATAATTCCTTCTACCCAGTCCTTCTACACACCTAGTTAAATCATTCCAGAACTCATTCCGATCTTCTTCACTTTTCTCACTACCTGGCCATACGCACTGACAAACGCCCAACATTCCCTACCCAACCTAACCCTTACCCACATTAACCTAGATGATATCTCCTTCCATTCCACTACTTTACCTGTCATCCATTCACTCAGCAATAACGCCACACCCTCTCTCGCTCTTCCCCTTTCAATCCCAGACACTCTACCAGACATTTCACCAAACATCACTTCACCCTTTCCTTCATCTTTGTCTCACACAAGGCCAATACATCCATCCTTCTACTTCTAAACATACTTCCAATCTCACATCTTTTACTCTCTATCATACTACATCCACGCACATTTAAACACCCCAAAACTAGAGTGCGGGGGAGCAGTCACTCTCCCCCAGCTCCATCTCCTTGTCGATGTCTCGCAGGAATTTTTTTACAGGAGAGGGGGTTCCCAGCCCCCTCGTCCCGTCCCTTTTAGTCGCCTCTTACGACACGCAGGAT
>NC_090758.1:48139415-48141915 GCF_036898095.1 Palaemon carinicauda
AATTATAATCCCCTTTGTTCAACCCTTGCAAGTAACAGTATATAACAAAATTATAACAATAATTGGAAAGTGAAAATCATAAGTCAAAAATATAACTCGAATTATCTTATGAAACTGCAATTTAATTGTGATGATTTGATTATAGTAATTACTTTTATTTCAGTGAATGATTAATTCGATGAAATTTGACCTGTTCCATTAGAGACGAGATTTTGAATTGAAAAAAAAGTATTTGGAACAAATAAGTAGAATCGTATTTTTAACCCTAATAATTGCATGTATATATATATATATATATATATATATATAAATATTTGTATATATATGAATATAATTATATATATATATATATATATATATATGTATATATATATGTATATATACTGAATATATTATTTATCTATATATATATATGTATATATATATATATATATATATTTATATTTATATATATATATATATCTATCTATCTATCTATCTATATATATATATATATATATACACACGAATATATTCATACTTACATAAACTCTATGTACACACACGTGCGCGCACACACACACACATATATATATATATATATATACATATATAAATATATGTATTTATATAAATATATAATATATTTAAATATATATACATATATATATATATATATATATATATACATATACTGAATATAAATTTATATATATATATCTTCTTCTTCCCAGCTTTATCCCTATTCGGGGTCGCCGTTTCTAATGAGTCTCTTCCATCTCCCTCTGTCCTGTGTCATTTCCTCCCATACTCCCTTCTCCCTCATATCATCTCTAATGCAATCTCTCCACCTGGTCTTAGGTCTTCCTCTCCTTCGTGTTCCATCCACCTCCACGTCCATCACTTCTCTTGCCATGTGTTGCCCTTCTCTTCTCATCAGGTGGCCATACCATCTTAACCTTGCCTCTTGCACTTTCTTTGATGCCTCAGTGACTTTTACCGTACCCCTAATATGTTCATTTCTAACCCTGTCCTTTTTGGTTACTCCACTCATCCACCTAAGCATCCTCATCTCGGTTACGTTCAACTTTCTACCCTCTGTTTTCTTTAGGGGTGCTGCTTCCAATCCATATGTCATTGCTGGTCTGACCACTGCCTTGTGCACTCTGCCCTTCAATCTTATAGGGACTTTCCTATCACATATGATACCAGACACCCTCCTCCAGTTGTTCCAACCACACTGAATCCGGTTGTTAATTTCCTCTTCCATGTTCCCCCCATTGTCGATCATTGAACCAAGGTACTTGAATTTATGAACCCTTTTGATGTTTCCTCCGCCTAATTTGATTGTTGTTGTTTGCTGGTCGCCATCCATCTCGGTTGTCATATACTCTGTCTTCTTCCTGCTTATTCTTAAACCTCTACTCTCCAAGGCATATCTCCATCTTTCTAGTTTCCCCTCCAGTTCTTCCCTGTTCTCGGCCACCAAGACTATATCATCTGCATAGAGCAGACACCATGGTGGCTCCTCCCTGACATCCTCTGTTAACACATCCAAGACGATGTTAAACAGGAGTGGGCTTAGAGCAGATCCCTGATGTAGCCCAACTCCAACTTGGAAATTTTCTGTTCTTCCAACTGTAGATCTGACGCTGGTCTTTACATTTCTATACATCTCCCTGATCATTCTGACATACTTCTCCATCACTCCTCTCTCCCTGAGACATCTCCATATTTCCTGTCGTGGTACTCTGTCATATGCCTTCTCTAGGTCTATAAAGGCCATATGCAAGACCTTTTGCTTCTCTCTGTACTTTTCCATAATTTGTCTCAAAGCGAAAATACCATCCACAGTACTAAGCCCCTTCATGAATCCTAGTTGCTGTCTACCGATGGAAACTTGCTGCCGTAATCTTTCATCCATAATTCTTTCAAATACCTTCAGTGTATGTGACATGAGTTTTATTCCTCGATAATTTTCACAACACTGTATGTCCCCTTTCTCTTTGAATATTGGGATTAATATACTTTCCCTCCATTTTTCGGGTATTGTCTCACTTTCCATAATCTTTTTCATTAACTGCCACAATATGTCAATTCCTTCCTCATCAAGAGCCTTCCAGGCTTCTGCAGGTATGCCATCTAGTCACACAGCTTTACCATTTTTCATCTTTCCCAGTGCCCCTCTAACCTCAGCTTTTGTTATTTCTGTGACTGGTCCACAATTTGTGTGTCCGTCTCCTCTTAGAAATCTTTCATTTTCTTCATTCAGTAAGGCCTCAAAATATTCTTCCCATCTCTTTATTATGTCTCTCTCATTTCTCAGTATATTTCCATCCTTATCCTTAATCTGTCTTATGTGTGTTATATCCTTGGTATTCTTATTTCTCATGTGTGCTAGTTTAAAGATCTTTCCTTGCCCTTCCTTGGTATCTAGCTCTTTGTAAAGCTGATCATATGCTCTATCCTTAGCAATTGCTACAATTTTCTTTGCTAATTTATTTGCTTCCTTATAGGCCAT
>NC_090758.1:48146915-48156915 GCF_036898095.1 Palaemon carinicauda
TTGGAGATAATTGGGATCCAGTTTCTAAATCCGGATCTGCCTTTTTAAGGAAATCTGGGTCTTGTGCAGCCCCAATAGAATCTTGAAGATAATCCGGATCCAGTTTTTAAATCTGGGTCTGCATATTTAAGGAAATCTGGGTCATGCACGACCCAAATAGAATCTTGGAGATAATCTGGATCCAGTTTTTAAATCCGGATCTGCATTTTTTTGTCATTTAATAGATAACGTCAAAACAACTTGACAGATTTCAAGGAAATCTGGGTCATGCTTGACCCCAATAGAAACTTGGAGATAATCCGGATCCAGTTTCTAAATCCGGATCCAGTTTCTAAATCCGGATCTGCATTTTTTGCCATTTAATAGATAACATCAAAACAAATTGACATATTTCAAGGAAATCTGGGTCATGCGCGACACCAAAATGACAGATTTTTAGGAAATCTGGGTCATGCACGACCCCAAAATGACAGATTTTAAGGAAATCTGGGTCATGCGCGACCCCAATAGAATCTTCGAGATAATCTGGATACAGTTTCTAAATCCGGATCTGCATTTTTTACCGTTTTTAAAATCAACATGAAAAAAATGGACGGATTTTCAAGAAATTTAAGTCATGCGAGACCCCATTCAATCTAGAAGATGATCTAGATCCGGATCAGGACTATAGATCTGGATTCACCATTTTTAAGATGAGGTCAAAACAAATGGACGGATTTTGAAGGAATTTCTACCGCAGGTAGATTCAAGGCCTTAGATGACTCCAATAATTGTTGGTGATGATCCAGATCCAGATTTTGAATCAGGTTCAGATGCAGGTCGAATATCTTTATTATTGTGCCAACGTCACCATTTCTCTTAGGTCAGAAATCTCTGATTACTCTTGCTATACATATAACACTTCTATCTCTCTCTCTCTCTCTCTCTCTCTCTCTCTCTCTCTCTCTCTCTAACAGACACTTTTTTACCACCCCCGTTAGCTATTGATCCATTTCTCTGATTAGACACTGTTGCCCTCACCGGAACCCATTGTTGTGTCGAATGAGTTTGGAAACCTTTGTTTATTTGTTTGTGTTGGATGGGACATGTTCCAGTGAACGAATCGCAGCCTCTCTCTCTCTCTCTCTCTCTCTCTCTCTCTCTCATTCGTTTAATGATGGCTAGTGTATTGGTGAAAGGATTGAAAAATGGTAATTACTGTTTATGTTTTAATAATAATAATAATAATAATAATAATAATAATAATAATAATAATAATAATAATAATAATAATAATAATAATAATAATAATAATAATAATAATAATAATAATAATTTTATCATTAAAAGTTGCTTTTCATTATTATCAAATAATAGTTTACAAGACCCGTCATAAATGACTGCTAAATATTCAGAGAGTTATACATACTAACTACACCCATCTCTCTAGTAAATAGCTACACACACATACACACACATATATATATGAATGTATATATATATAATTTATATGTATATGTATATATATATGTATATATATATATATATATATATATATAGAATTTATATCTATCTATCTATCTATCTATTTATCTATCTATCTATCTATATATATATATATATATATATATGGGTCTTCAGATAGCTTTTCTCTCATATTTATAGAATACGTGTTATTCGGTGTATGTATGTATGTATGTATGAATGTATATATGTATGTATGTATGTATGCACTGTATTGAAAAACTTCAAAAGAAACTTTGGAGTCTCGAAATCCATTGAAGTTCGAATATTGACTTCACCTGATGTCCTCTTTAACTTCATCATCGGCCTTCTCTGACGAATTGACCTCTGATGTCACACGAAGCAGAAATTTCTTTGATCTTCGTTCTCATCAGATTCATTGATGATATCGTATATTTTTGTCTGTTTTATATGCCATGATGATAATAATAATAATAATAATAATAATAATAATAATAATAATAATAATAATAATAATAATATAAAAATATTAAGTATACTACTACTACTACTACTACTACTACTACTACTACTACTACTACTACTACTACTACTACTAATAATAATAATAATAGTACCTCTCTCTCTCAAAAAAATATACATATATATAATTCATGCTCCGAGCACTGAATCAGGGCTCCACCCAGCAGCCCAGATTCACTTAATTCCTACAAAGTCCTCAAAATTTAAACGAGAAAGAACTGAAATGTATTGGTTTGGTGGCTCGGTGCTTTTCATCATCTGAGAGAGAGAGAGAGAGAGAGAGAGAGAGAGAGATCTAAAGGTTTGATCCCAAGGAGAGCTTCGGAACTGAGGTATTGCGGTGTCAACATGAGGCCTGGTTTGATTGAGTAAATAACGATGAATTAAATGGTGAGATAGAAATTAGAGCCATAAGAGGATTTCGATTTTTTTTATGTAAAATAGGCTTTTTGGTCATATGTATGAATATATACGCATGTATATTAATGTATATATATATATATATATGCAACCATATATATAATATATTATAATATATATATATATATATATATACATATATATATATATATATATATATTTATATATATATGCATCTACATACATACATACATACATACATATATATATATATATATATGCAACTATATATATATATATATACATATTTATATATACATACATGTATATATATATATATATATATGCATATACATGTATATAGATATATATATGCAACTATATATATATATTTATATATATATATATATATATACACGTATATATACATTATATATATGAATATATATATATATATATATATGTTCGTATATATATATATATATTTATATATACACATATATATATATATATATTTGTATATATATACACATATATATATATATATATATACACACGCACACACACACACACACACACATATATATATATATATATACGACCGCTAGAGAGTTATGTGGGTCCTTTGACTGGCTAGACAGTACTACATTTGATTCTTCTCTGTGGTTACAGTTCATTTACCCTTTGCCTACACACACACACACACACACACACACACACCCAATATTCTGGACTGTTCTTTATATTTTCACATCTGTCCCCATACATTGACAACACTGAAATTACCAAAAAATTCTTCTTCTCTCAAGGGTTAACTACTGCACTATAATTGCTCAGTGGCCACTTTCCTCTTGGTAAGGGTAAAGGAAAGTCTTAAGCTATGGTAAGCAGCTTTTCTAGGAGAAGGACACCTTAAAATCAAACTATTGTTCTTTAGTCTTGAGTATTGCCATAACCTCTGTACCATGGCCTTCCACGGTCTTGGGTTAGAGTTCTCTTGCTTGATGGTTTACTCGGGGACACTATTCTATGTTATTTCTCTCCCTAGTGTTTTGTTAAAGTTTTTATATAGAATATATTTATTTTATAGTTACTGTTTTTAAACTATCTTAATTTTCCTTGTTTCCTTTTTTCACTGAGCTATTTTCCTTGTTGAAGCCCATAGGCTTATAGCATCCTGCTATTCCAACTAGGGATGTATCTTAGCAATTAATAATAATAATAATAATAATAATAATAATAATAATAATAATAATAATAATAATAATAATAATAATAATAATGTGTGTGTGTGTTTGTTTGTGTATGTGCTAATTCAACACTATAGTTATTCATATATCTATCTATCTCTCTCTCATCCCCTATAAATATCTTTCGAACAAAATAAAACCCGTTTTGTAATTACGTACACCCAAATATCGAAAGAAAAATTTGCTCTGAAAAAATTCAAAGGCCGAGAGATTCAATTTCAAATTCCATAAAGTTGCAGCTTAGCCCTCCAAAAGAGAAATGAAAAAGAGCTAACTCTGTCAACCTTTCATGGGTCTCGCATAGAGAGAGAGAGAGAGAGAGAGAGAGAGAGAGAGAGAGAGAGAGAATAGATGGACATTAAGAATATAAAAAGGGGTCCTTAAGCATTACAATAAAACCAGAAGAAGGAAGAAGAAAGATGAATCGACGAACTAAGAAATTTTGGGGGTGTGGATGATATATATGTATATATATATATATATATATATATATGTATATATATATAAATATATATATATGTACATATATATATATATATAAATATGTATATATATATATATATATATATATTTATATTTATACACATATATAGATATATATGTATATACATATATGAGTATACATATATATGTATATATATATATATATATATATATATATGTATATATATATATACATATATATATATATATATATATATTCAGATATCCTATCTTTGATTCATTACTTATATTAGCTTTCAAGGCTTAGTGGAAATTGAAAAAAAAATTAAAAGACACCTTATGTTGTTATGTAAAAATCTCCATTCTCTTTACCTACAAAATTCAAGTTACAAAGGTTTTATAATCGAAGGATAATACAACTGTTGCCATATATAGTTCATAATTTATTTGAAAATTAATCATATTGTATCCATCATCATAATCCCGTAGCTGCGTTGCCACATCTACTCGTATGTGAAGAGATCCTAGATTGAAACTGACCAGAGGATGGGAATCGTGGCATCTGAGTTTGTCGAATAGTTGTTGAAGTTTTATCGTCTACAGATTAGGATGCTTTTTAAGAAGATGTTAAAGTAGGGAGAATATACAGCCTTTCTCGCTCTCTCTCTCTCTCTCTCTCTCTCTCTCTCTCTCTCTCTCTCTGAATGAATCACAACGTCCTTGAGGATAAATGTCAAACAATGCAAACGCACCAAAACATTGATCATAAGAAAGTCAATTTTTCTCCAAAACTGTTGCTTTGAAGGAAATTATAAATGATATTGTAAAACTGTAGGTGGCATTAGTTAAGGCTTATGGAATTAGATTATGTGTTATTAATCTACTAAGATCCGCTCTGTGATATTATTCTCTCTCTCTCTCTCTCTCTCTCTCTCTCTCTCTCTCTCTCTCTTTCTTGAGATGAATATAAAAGCGTATATATGCGAAATACAAAATTGCAATGATTCAATACTCTCTCTCTCTCTCTCTCTCTCTCTCTCTCTCTCTCTCTCTTTCTTGAGATAAATATAAAAGCGTATGTATGCGACATACAAAATTGCAATAATTCAATGCTCTCTCTCTCTCTCTCTCTCTCTCTCTCTCTCTCTCTCTCTCTCGAGCAGATCGCTAGCCATGAAAGTTTCCAATAGGTCAAATTTTGCAAAACATTACTGCAATGTGATTTCAACTCCCAAGATACATTACAAGAAATCACAACCAAGAAAATATTTCAACCAATAAAAAGATAAACATAAATGATAATTGTTATTATTAAACTTTGTAAAGCAATGATCATTATTATCAAAATGATTTTATTTTTATCATTATTAAATTTATCAAAAATATTATTATCCTTGAAATTGTTAAAAGGCAATAAAAAGATAAACTGAAATAATGATAATGATTCAAATTTTTAAAGTTGTTATCATAATCATTAAAATCATTAAATCTTTTCTAGTTGATAAATTAATAAAATGATTTTATCATTAAAATTGTTAATGTATGTGGAATCACAGCTAAGAAAATATTTAAACCAATAAAAAGATAAACAGAATGAATAATTGTTATTAAACCTTTTGAATATATCATCATTGCTATCAAATTTATTAGATTTTTATCATTATTAAAGTTATTAAAGTTATTATTATCCTTGAAATTGTTAAAAAACAATAAAAAGATAAACTAAACTAATAATCATTATTAAAACTTCGGAAGTTTTTATTATTTTTGTTAAAATTAAATCTTTTTCATTATTTAAACAACTAAAATTATTATTGTCATTATAATTGTTAGTGTATTTAGAGTACTAAACCAAATTCATTATTATTAAAAATATAAAATCTTTTACAATTAAAATCACTAAAATTATTTTCATCATTCAAATTGTTAGTGTATTTAGAGTACTAAACTAAACTGCATTTCAAGGACGAAGAAAATATTCAGAAGTAGGTTAACAGTAGAATGTAGATTCCTTGGAACCAAGACTTCCTACATTATTGATGGGAATCTTAAGGTCAGTAGGAATTGCTACATCTGTTTGCATCATTCCTTTTCTGCGTGTGTGTAGCAACTGCAAAATATGACGTTCTGTGGTAAACTTGCAATTGATATATATTCCTTAAAAAATATGTGATAAATTAGCAAGAGATTTTTTGGAATATGTTAATTGTAATGTGGGAGATGGGAATGATATTGAATGCAAGATGATATTGCATGTAATATTTGTGATATGTTTCGACATGATGCTGGTGAGGTCTCTGTGTGAGTGTAGGGTTTTTTTTAAGAGACGTCGCTTATTGGTGAATGTACATATATATATATATATATATATATACACATATAAAATATATATATATATATATATATATCCCTTTCTGAGTTGGGACTACTTAATATAGTAGTCAAGGACACCCATATCATGTTGACATTCTGTGAGCGATCAGACTAGTCTCTCATTATCACCAATCTGCTATAGCCAGCGTGGTGATAACATGCCCAAACCACAGACATATATAGGGACATGTCTGAGACCTTTGTCCTCCATTGGACTAGAAATGGATGTATTTATATATACATACATATATATATATATATATAGATAGATAGATATATATATAATATATATATATATATATATATATGTATATATGTATATATATATATATATATATATATCTGTGTGTGTGTTTGTGTCTGTGTTTGTTTGTTTTTGTGTTATGATATCCTTCATTAAAACCAAAACTCAGAAATCAATCCAAAACAGAATTAGAAAAGCAGTCGGTAATACTTCTCTTCCCCTCCCATCATACACCCTACCCCCCCCCCCCACAAACCACACTCAATTCCTAAATATTTCATCCAAACCTTTCGCGCGCCCTGGCCCGAAACCTATCGTCCGATGACGTCAGAGCTAAAAGCATCGCCACCACGAGTTCTTCGGGAATATCGATCTTAGTGACGGAATACGAAGAGATCAAAGTACCCTGCCTCGGCTCGGCTGCTACCTCAGACTGTGAATAAGTCAAGGGAATCACCCTGGCACATGCTTGGTTACTTCCCTTCTCTGGACTTTGGATGTCGTAACTCGAATAGCGCGATCGTTCTAACGGGATGGTAATACCTGTATGTTTACACATGTATATATGTATGTATTTATGCATATGTGTATTTATATCCTATATAATGAAGAACAAGTGGATGAGTATTGGATGAGTGTATATATATATATATATATATATATAAAGAAAAATGCTACTAAAAAAACTATAACTTTCAAAGAAACCTGTCTCAAAAAGGGTTTGCTACCTAGATAATAATAATAATAATAATAATAATAATAATAATAATAATAATAATAATAATAATAATAATAATAATAATAATAATAATAATAAATATATATGATGCATGAACACCTAAATACTGTAAAACACTATTATTAATACCAAAGCTCCAACTCTTTTTAGAAAATATTATAGCTTTAATATTTTAAGAAGCTTAAATTAGTGGAGCGTGATAATGGTTGATAGAGGTATTTTACACTTGGTTTAATTTCATCCTGGTTGGGAGTCTAAATTCTTAATAAGACTCTTAATGAATAAGTGCAATATGGTATAGGGATACACATATATACAAACATACACATGCAATGTATATATATATATATATATATATGTATATATATATATATATATATATATGTATATATATATATATATATATATATATTCAAATAAGCCATATACTTTTGATACATTAATGTCTGGATGCTCTTAACGACCGCGGGATCAGAGTCCCAGGCGAAGTCACACATAGACAAGAGCTTGTGACCGGCCGGGAATCGAACCCTGGTCCGGCAAACTTGTAAAGACAGTGACTACCGATTGGCGACGAAGAAAGATAAAAGTCAATGACAATTCTCCATGTACTTATACCTGTCGAATTCAGGTGTTTGGTGCTTAGAATTGAAATTGACCCATCTTCACCATCGTAGCTAATTGGTAGTTTGTTACTTGGCATTCGATTAGTGATGAATTTTTGCATATTTAGACGTGTTTTTCATATATATACATACATATATATATATATATATATATATATATATATAACCATTCTGAGTGAAGATACTTTACCGTGGTGAAGGTGTATTGCAATGATAGAAAAAAACTATGCTAGTCAGTTAGGGCCACACGTACTAGGTCAGTTTGCTGCGAGTTATGAAACTGAAGACTCCAAGTATCACTAATCCGTAGTGAACAGCAGGGTGATTGAATGGTCCAAATCCAGACATGAATAAAGACATGTCTGAGGCCTTTCTCCTGCAGCGAACTAAAAAAAGCTTCTTTTGTTGTTTTTGATATATATATATATATATATATATATATATATATATTTACTGGCCATATGTCTTCAACCATATTTTGAAGGTATGTTTCCGTGAAGATATATCAATTTTTATCTCTCAGTATGTCTTTAAGTGTAAGGTATCAGGTATCCTGACCTTTATCTCAGTCCAAGTAAATACTACTACCTACTTACATAATTGTGTACTGTTGCTTGGTAAGGCAACCAGTAAGGTCCACAGACCCTACAAACTCGAACCAGGTACCTTTTTGTCTATAAATACTTTCTTCATAGTTTATAGTCTATTCATCAACTAACATTCTGAATTTACATAGTAGAATTTCTCTATTCTTAATTTAACTGTGAATTGAAATATCTTCTGGGAGATGGAAAGGAACGAGAATGCAAATTCGTTAGGAGAAGATTGAGATGGAGGTTAATAGAAGAAGTGGGGTTGGATGGCCGTGTTGATGGAATATGTAAATAGAAGCAGGCAGCACATAATTGAAAGGAGGTGAAGTGTGAATTAGGAATGGAAAGATTTGTGGGAAGGTTATTGGAATAGACATATTGAAAGAGAAGATATAACTTTATTTATTCGAATAACAACATGACCGTTATTCCTGCTTTACATGAGCGGATAAATACCACCCGGTTTTGTCTACTTGGATTAGAATTCAATAAACCCGAAGGAGACCCTTCACACGCTGCCCGCTCGGAAGAATTTCAGTGCGGCAATGATACTGTAACCGCATCCAATGCCAATCCGAGTGGTTCCATTGTAGCGGCTTATAAAGAATACAAGGCCACTAGGGAAAAAACCTCACATATGGAGACGCGGCTTTATTGTAGCGTCATATAGAAACTATGAGGCCGCGCAGGAAAAACCCTCTTATATGGAGACATGGTTCTATTGTAACGGCATATAGAAACTAAGAGACCACTTGGGAAGAAACTTCTCATATGGAGACGCGGTTCTATTGTACCGGCATATAAAAACTACGAGGCCACTCGGGAAAAACCCTCTCATAGGGAGACGTGGTTCTATTGTAGCAGCATATAGAAACTACGAAGCCACTAGGGAAGAAACCTCTCTAATGGTGATGTGGCTTATTGTAGTGGCATATAGAATCTACGAAGCTAGTAGGGAAGAAACCTCTCAAATGGAGATGCGGCTCTAATGTAGCGGCATATAGAAACTAAGAGGCCACTTGGGAAGAAACCTGTCAAATGGAGACGCGGTGCTATTGTAGCAGAATATAGAAATTAAGAGGCCACTTGGGAAGAAACCTCTCAAATTGAGACGCGGTTCTATTGTAGCGGCATATAGAAACTAAGAGGCCGCTTGGGAATAAACCTGTCAAATGGTGCTGCGGATCTATTGTAGCAGCATACAGAAATTAAGAGGCCACTTGGGAAGAAACCTCTCAAATGGAGACGCGGTTCTATTGTAGCGGCATATAGAAACTAAGAGGCCGCTTGGGAAGAAACCTGTCAAATGGAGATGCGGTTCTATTGTAGCAGCATATAGAAATTAAGAGGCCACTTGGGAAGAAACCTGTCAAATAGAGACGCGG